>NC_056730.1:218345211-218615443 GCF_019279795.1 Protopterus annectens | reverse complement strand
TAGTTTGATGGATGTGCTGAGATAAAACAGTGTGTATCCATAGAAAATAGTAAATGTTTTCTCAGAATCACATACATATGGTCAGTGATGGAGTGGAGATAGATAATGGCCTAACTATGGCTCAGGCAACCTGTGTTCAGTTAGCGTCTCAGGCATCTGAGGTATTGGCAGATAAGGAATCATGCACTCTTTCAGGGTGAGGACATTTGTCAAATATAGTCCTTGAGGGCAGACATGGTCCACAGAGGTGAGTAGACCTTGGACATTGTCAATAAACACAAGGATGCAGTGTGGGGAAATAAGAGCAGGTCATAATTATTCCCTCAGCAGCAGAAGCAGTTGCCTGGACTGCCACCAGGATACCTTTAAGGTATACCCTACTCCCATTCACTTTGAAACTTCAAGGGGAAGAAAGAGGCTCTGGTAGACATAGTGATGGACTGGGCCACTGGGATGGCTTGAATGAATGTAGAAGAGAGGAGGGGGAAACAGGTTACACATGCACATGGAAGATGCTATTACTCAAGTCTAGAAGTTGTCAAATGTTTTAAACTTTATGGTAAACTGCCACTTTAGTGGATGTGCAGGATGGAAAACGAACCATCAGTCGACTATGCAAAAATTAGGATTTCATAATATCCCTCACATGCATATGCAGGTGATGGACAGTATGCTGCATGGAATGTGGTAGTCTGGCTAACAAATTCTCTAGAAAAATAAACACAGGAGACTGTACTTCAAGTGAGGAGAGCTACCACCGAAGATCACCAAATTAAGCGCGTAGCAAGTTAACTTCCTTGTGTGCATAAAAAGTTAAACTTCAGGGTTACTTTAAATATGTGGATATTTGCAGAGTATGCTGATGCCTACAGATCACTGGATAAAAAAACAATATAGAATGAATGAAGAAAGATTTGGCATATTTACTAGAACTACATCATATATAACAGCATACATTTCTTTACATCAATTTCTATACACATTCACCCAATCAAGCAAACTAATACATATTAATACTTCAGCAATCACATTTCTGACAAGGCATGCACATTTGTACATTGTAAACTGAATTTAAGGGGATGTTCATCAGAGAAGGTAAAGATTTGTTGTTCAGTTAACAAATTAAGCATTTATTTATTTATTTATTCATTGATTTCCTGACTGACTGATATTTACTTACTGGGAAGGTTTGACTAAACTTTTTTTTTTTTTTACATTTTCAGCTGAGGCTCAGGGGGAAAGCTCCACAAACATAAGAACTGAAGAGTTATGCACATTGAAAACTGACGTCATATACAATATTCTGCAAATACCTAAATTAATACAAATATTAACTATGCATATGAGATGTACAACACTATACATTAACAAAAAGACAAATACAATATCATGTTAAACGGAAACATGCTGACATGTTATAAGTGAATAAGGTTATCACTCACTCATAAAACAAATGTCAGAGTGAAACTTTCAAATAATGGATAAGGAGGAAGCCTGGAAGGGCAGGAAGGGTGACAAATAAGTATTTGTTAGAGGTGATAAGTGGAGTAGATATGGGAGAGAGGAAAAATAAAGAGTAAAAGCAAATTTAAGAGTAAGTGAAATAAGAATAAGAGCCGGAGAAATAAAACCAGAAAAAAAAAAGATGTATTTATCAGAGAAGAAGGAGCTGCATGCAATTATTAGGCAGGAGAGCAGCATGTGCATAGCCAGGACTGTGAGTGGAGTTATTTTAATTGTGGTTTAAATAAGTGGATGTTATGTATTGATTTAAAGTTATAAGAAAGAACTTTTTTTATCGACCAATTTGTGAAATTACCCAAAAAGTACTCTCTGTACTGTTTCTTCTACCTTGAAGGATGAAGGTTGCTGCAGACAATTCCTGCCTAAAGGAATACTGGATTCAGGATTTGTTGTAAAGCCCATTGCTATAGGACAGCTTTTGCTATGACAAAGGAATGTAAAGAAGAAAAAGAGAGAGAGAGAGAGAGAGAGAGAAAGAGAAAGAGGAATAAAAGTATTTTGGTAATTTCACAAATTCTGCAAAAAAGAAGAAAATCACTTCTTATATAAATAAATCACTAAGCACTAAAAAGGAAAGTTGGTGAAATTTTCTAAAGTATAAATACAAGTACATCTGCCCCACCCTAAACAAAAAAGGAGCTTCTTCTACTGCATGGACAGACAATGAGATGCCATCTGTATGTGATGAACAGTTTTAGCCAACTCTTCTGATATCTCTCACTAATATCTAAATATAATTTCACTGCTAGCTATAGAATGACATCACATCTGGTCATCTGACTCTTGTTCCCACACTACCCCCTTTATTAGAAACTGAATCAAAATCTAGCACATATGTATCATGATACACACACACATACAGATTTGCTAAGATGTGTTATAGCATCTGGAAGCTATAAAACCATTTAAAAAACTTCCACCTTTCCAGGGTAGAAATTAGCTCACCCCTAAAGACAATACAGTAGGATTCATAGTCCTAGGTTTCGCAGACATTTGTCTCTGGCTGTAATCAGAACTGAAAGATACAATCTTTATGGCCTAAACCAGGTAATTTAATTTCAGACAATTTTTCAAAGTTAGCTGGACTGAGGTTAATCTCTTCTCTTCCAGTATCCTCTGTTACAATATATTCATTTCAACAGTTAGAATACAGTTTGACATACAGGTGTATTTCTTTTCTGCCCAGCAGGACCCACTGTTGGTACATTTTTAACACAAGCAGCTTTACAAATACATGTTTCAACACAAGCATCTGTACAAATCAGCTTGATATACAAATGATATATAATCCTTTAAAAAACTCCAGCTAGCTATGCTGGTATATGTTATACATCCACTGCCTGATTTACTTCTCCTGGCATAGCTGGCAATACCTCACATCATTACAGCCAATAAGTTTTTTTTTCTACCACGGAAAGGATTTATTTTTTTACTGCAATATCGCTTAACTCTGCATGTTCTATAACATATTGTAATTAAGAGGGATCACTGAACTGATAATCTCAACACCATCTGATTGTATGTAGTTGGAATTCAAGCACAGTACTTCCTGAATGTGATTAAAGTCTTATATATTGATTCCAGCTCCTATTCTGATGTTATTATGTTTGTATGAACAGGTAGGTCATTTGCATGTATATTCTGTGCATGGAGTAATAAGGCTAGACACTGGGATACAACTACAGAAAATATTCTATTTTGTAGCTTTTTTCTACAAATCACATAATGCTTTGGCATGGCATTATATAGCATACTAGCCCTAAACTTTGGCAGTGTTTATTAGCAGTGCCTACAGTTCTTAAGAACAACAAAATTAATTTGTTAGGAACCTTTGAACACAGAAATGAATTTTGTTGCATTTCATTGTTCCAGAAACTAACATTTCAACTTTTCAACTGTATCAAACTCATAAAGTTTAAATGGCTTAAGTCAGTGTTAAAGAAAAGAAATACTTAAAAAAATAGTTATGTAGGAGGAAACATTATCACATACTTTGTTAAAGGTTTTAAATTGACTAGACTGTAAAAGGTTCAAAGATTACTGTCTTGCTTTGCAAAATTTCTGTATCACAGTCAGTATTAAAGGCAAACAAGGAAGCATAGTCTTTCTCATAAGTTTAAAAACATACCCAGGAATTCAGAAACATGGTGTCTGTGATTGGAACCAGTGTTACTGTTTTCCAGGTATACACAGTAAGATTTAAAGACATAATCAGGAATTCAGAAACATGGTGTCTGTGATTGGAGCCAGTGTTACTGTTTTCTAGGTATGTACGATGAGCCCAAAGGATCATTAGCAATGCATGCAGTGAGGCCAGTTTGTGTGAAGAGTAGCTCTACATCATGTCCACACTAGGGACCTGCAGGTAGATTGTGTTAGACCAATACATGGTCAGAGTAAAGTAGTGGAAACTATTGTAAACACTGATCATTCCCAAGCACCTGGTGTAGTAGTTGTACAACTCTGTGCACAGATATTAAGATTATCTGTTGAATTTTTGGTGTGACCCAAGCCAAAAGATATTCAGAAAAAGTATTACAGACCAAAACATGGCTATGATTGATAAAGGTTCAGTACAGAGGTAGGAGTAGGTCAAGGAAACAATGGAAACTGACAGGCTGGTGAACATAGCAGGGATATAGAACACCATGGACTAGGGGTTATGATTTACCTGTGTGTAGACAATATGATCCACAAGACAGGATAGTGAGGATACAGTGAAGTAACATGATATATCAACTTACACTATTCTTGAAAGCATCATTGCATTTTTATTATGCAGTGGTAAATGTAATGAACAACAAAACATCAACCCTGAGGGGATTTCAACTCCTTAACCTAAGTGGTATTTTTAGACACACACACACACACACACACACACACACACACACACACACACACACACACACACACACACACACACACACACACACACACACACACACACACACACACACACACAGTATTAACTAGGTGAGTTATTGCAGGAGTCATTCTAAATGGTCCAGCAAAACACACATCAGGAGAATGTTACACAGCAACAGACTGGAAGCAGTTATTCAAAAGACAGGCCTCAACTGAATTAAATCCAGGTCTAAGAGACAGCATTAACTAAGTTAGCTATTGAAAGAGTACACTAAAGGGGTCAGGGAAACATCAGGATAATGTTACACATGAATAAAATAAGGGCAGAAAAGTGAAATAAAAGCTATAAGGGGACAGGAACACCCTAGTCAGTGGACTGATAATCTATGAAGCTGAGTTATGGCAGTGGTCAGAATAAAGGTGAAAGATGTATTCTGTTTCATATTGAACAACAGCCACACAATGGTGCTCCACTCATTTATGCAAATGATGGCAATATCTGTAACCCATGGCATACATCAGACTTTATTTTTGTTATAAAATGGGAGTCACATTTCTCTTTGGTTAGATTTAAGCATAAAGGAATTTCTTTGCATTCCATTATGCACAATATGACTACAAGAAAAATTCATTTATTACCTTTTTTGGGCACGTGTGTGGTGTTTGGCATGTTCATTTATGACCAGATTAAATGTTTGAATTGTGTGGGGGGGGGGTATAGGACAGAGATTTAAAGGGGAACCAAGCAGATGGTACAAAAAAGGTATATAAAGGAATGAGCAAGACTGAAATGTGATAGCAGAAATAATCTTTCATTTGTTGTTGCTGCCCATTTTTTAAGAGAAGTGAAATTTTGGAAAGGAAATAAGGTAAGTAGCAAGAAGGCAAGAGTTACAGATTAGGTAGCAAGGAAAGAGTGTGAAGACTAATATGTGGGGTAACAAAATGAGGGAAGGATATGAAGGAAACAGACAAAGAGGAAGGAGACAATGGTGACAAATATTTGTTAAATCAACATGGGTGGACATTTTGAGATAAGAGTTTATACAACCACACAGACACTCCTGGGGAAAGGTGGCACAGGTTCTCCATCTGTGCCCCTTTTACCCAGACTATACCATAGAAATCACTGCCACTACCCAGCTAATATTTATCAGCTACTTAAAGGCCCTTATGAAGGATGTCCAATAATTACTGCGTAGTATTATTATCCAAATGATATGTGCAATCAAACCGTCAAGATTTATTTGGAGGGGCTTAGTACAGTATCACTATATATATGCAATGTTCTCTTAGAGCTTAAATTATCTGTACATGAAACAGCCACAGTTGAAAGGTTTAAAAATATTTAGTAATAAATAATAAAAACACAAGACAATACTTCTTACTACACAGTGCTAGTCAAGAGTTCAGAGACCATAGAGAAATACTTAAAATAATACAGTAGTAAAAGTTCTGACATCACAGAAAAACAAACTAGTCTAATCTTCCTATTTCCTAGCTATATCTAAGAGAAAACACAGTTCTAAAATAATACTTACATCTAGACACAGGCAGAGATCTGATGAGTTGGATGTTCTCAAGACACATGATCTAATGCTCTCATTCTTTCTGTCCTTAAATTGATAACACAGTACCACTGATTCATTTCAGATCACATCATTTATTTCTGGTTCCCAGGCTAACAGACTCTCAGAGGTTAATAGCCCCTCTGATCTTGCAGGTGGTCTGGAACCAGAGCAATAAAAGAACTTTTACATGCAAATTCTAGCCATTAGCACTGGCCTCAAAACAATAGGCAGAATTCCTTCATCCAGACATATTGGCTCTGGGTTTTGACATCAAAGAATTTACTTAGCAGTTTTATTACAGCAGAGTGCACTGTTGTTACATTTTACATAATACAGTAGCAAAAGTTCTGACATCACAGAAAAACAAACTAGTCTAATCTTCCTATTTCCTAGCTATATCTAAGAGAAAACACAGTTCTAAAATCCTACTTACATCTAGACACAGGCAGAGATCTGGTGAGTTGGATGTTCTCAAGACAAATGCAGTACCCTGTTACATTTCTGGAAATTCCAGACAAATAGAAGTTCTGCATAATATGTCTCTTTGTACGTTTTATGCCCATATGACCTGCAAAGGGAATATCATGGGCTATGGCTAGAAGCACCAGATGGTAGGCTCTAAGCACTACCAACTGCTGTACCCTCTCATGTTCTAGTCCTCCCTCAGGGGTCCACTCTCTATACAGTAACCCTTTGTCCCAGTATAAAGACTCCTGCTTCCATTGAGAATCAGGTGCATCACTAACTACCTGCCTCCGGCTTGGCAATGTAGGGTCTGAGAGCTGAGCCTATCTCAGCTCTCTCTTTGTAGCCCTTCCCAGATCCCCTTCCACAGGATGTCAGGCATCCTCTGACAGTGGTGCCTCACTGTCAGCCTGGTTACTACTACTCACCTCTAACTTTGCAGTCCCTCTGTCCAAGGGAACATCAGTACTCACAAGCAGCTATGGCTCACTTTCAGTTTCACTGCTACAGAGTAGCTCCCTCCTTGAAGTAACCTTCTTACCAGTCCTGGCTGCAAGTATGCAGTCTATCTGGGTCTCCCTCAGGCTACCAGACCCACATGCTTGTCTCCTAGTCTGACTGCATGTAACTGCATAAGCACATGGTACTGCCTCATCCAAATTCTTCCCTATCTGGACATTTGCAGGATGGTAGTCCAGTACCCGTGTTGTCTCAAGACAACCTACTATTGGCATTTTGTCTTTCCCACTTATGGCTCTCTCACCTTTTGTTCCCCACCTTGCCTCCGTGGACATCTATATACCACATGGCCCAGCTGGTAGCATTAAAAACATTTAACCCTAGGTCCTGGATGTGTACCTGGACTAGTGGCTTCCCCTGCTACTGGCAGATTCTATTCTGTTGGGGCAGTCTGTGCTGTGCACCAGGGGTTCCTTAAGACCCATGAGCAGTACTTGGGGCCCCTTTCCTGTGCAGGGATGCCCTGCTTGCTAGGTATAGGTCTCCCTTCTTCCCCATCTCATCTGAATTAGCACATTGTCTATCAGCTAACCAGATCCTCATGTTCTCAGGCAAAGTGATAAGGGCTTATTCCCTCACCAAAAGGTCTGCCAGCCCTTCAAAAGTGGTGATGTGACATCCACTCACCCATCTATGAAAATAGGTGCTCAGTTCAGCAAAATATTCACACAAACTTTCATCTGCCTTGCATCTATGCTCGCAAAACGTTTTACTATATGTTTCAGGTGTTAGCTTAAACAATTCTAACAAACAGTTCGTAATAGTAGTATAATTAAAACAGTCAACATCAGACATTTTAGACAACATCGTTACAGCTTTACCATGGAGTAAGGGAGGTCAGGAACTGTACCCAGAGCCTTTGCTCAACATCATACTGTTTATATACCCTCACAAACATATGAATGAAACTATCAAAATTTCCCCCTCTTTAAACTGTGAAAGAAATTTACTGACCTTTTGTACTTCTGGGGTCCAGTTACTCCCTTCCCCATTACCTCCATGAGTCTGGCAAAGAGTCAGCATCTCCTTCTCATGCTGCCTCTGCCTCTCCTTTTCCACAGCTTCCAGGTGTAGCAGTTTCTCATTCTTCTCAGCCTGCAACCATTGCAGTTTCTCATTGTCCTTACTCTCTAGACACCTCAGTCTCTCAGCTGCTTCTATTTACAAATGCCTGGTCTCCCACTCAAGTCTTGTTAGCTCCAGATGGATTTTTAAGTCCTGTGCAGAAAAGTTGAGCTGTACATTATCTGAGTGTGGTGCGTCTCCACTGCCAGTCTGATCATCCTGCTGGTTGCTGTTTTCTGATGCTGCTGTGACCAAAGCTGCAATCATGCCTGCCTTGGTCAGGGTTCCATGCACCAGTCCCCTAGCCTGGTACATTTCAGCCAGCTGGCTCCGTGTCAGCTTTCCGTACTCCTCTGCTGGCATGCTGCCTGCTCTCCCTGACTAAGCTAACAAAAGAAATAAAACAATTGTGATCTGAACTCTGAGTATTCATTGCATGGCTGATTTAGAGTACTAAATCACCTTCAGTGATCACTGTACACAAGCTACAGGAATTCACTCTACCTGCACCACTACAAGCCAATTAGTATTTTCCAAACAATTATGTGGTGTGGATATCCCACCACAGCCAACAATTAATATGTGACACCCGTGCACTGGCCCAGCTATCAAGGAGCCTCAATCCTCGCCACTAACACCAGTGAGGGGTGTCCATATAAAGAAAGGATAAATAATACACACACAGTAAAGTACAGTTTCCCTTAAGAGCACACAGAGATCACAGTCAGTTCAGGTCTGGTTTCTCCCTTTCCCTCCAGGTCAGCGATAAGACTCCCCACTGAAACAGCTATATGGTCCAGAGCTCAGCCTAGTGGGCAAGCTAAAAACTCCAGCACCATCTCTATCTAACCCATTCTTTGTGTCCCTGCCCAAGTAGCTGACACACAGACATTTTGAGATAAGAGTTTATACAACCACACAGACACTCCTGGGGAAGGCTGTACAGGTTCTCCAGCTGTGCCCCTTTTACCCAGACTATACAGTAGAAATCACTGCCGCCACCTAGCTAATATTTATCAGCTACTTAAAGGCCCTTTTGAAAGGTGTCCAATTATTGCTGTGCAATATTATTATCCAAATGATAAGTGCAACCAAACAGTCAAGACTTATTTGGAGTGACATGGTACAGCATCACTATATACATGCAATGTACTCTTAGAGCTTAAATTATCTCTACACAAAACAGCCACAGTTGAAAGGTTTAAAAATATTTAATAATAAATAATAAAAACACAAGACAATACTTCTTACTACACAGTGCTTGTCAAGAGGTCAGAGCTCACAGATAAATACTTAAAATAATACAGTAGCAAATGTTCTGACATCACAGAACAACAAACTAGTCTAATCTTCCTGTTTCCTACCTATATCTAAGAGAAAACACAGTTCTAAAATCCTACTTATATCTAGATACAGGCAAAGATCTGGTGAGTTGGATGTTCTCAAGACAAATGCTCTAATGCACTCATTCTCTCTGTCCTTAAATTGATAACACAGAACCGCTGATTCATTTCAGATAATAGTATTTCTTTCTGGTTCCCAGGCTAACAGACTTTCAGAGATATAATAGCCCCTGTGATCTTGCAGCTGGTCAGCAACCAGAGCAATAAATGAAATTATACATGCAAATTCTAAACTTTAAATCTGGCCTCAAAACAATAGGCAGAATTCAGCTATCTTCACACAAGGCAGTACAAGCTAATTGAATGGTGAAGTTTATTGCAGAAGAGTCTTGTGTGACGAGGTACTGAATTCAAGATATGTTGGAATACAAATTGCCATGGGATTGACATTTTGTATATGAGAAGAAGTAATATACAAATGTGATTTCATTGACAGGCAGATTTTGCTATGGCAAGCTAGGTGTACCTATGCTGTCCCAGTTAGTCATATTTTGTTTTTTTTGTTTCTTTCGAACATGCTGATCTTGTTCTCTTGCCTTTTTTCCAAACAAGGAATGAGTTCATGCAATAAACAAATCAAAAATACATCAGAACAATAGACCAATATCTAGGATATGCCAGGGGACTGTTATGCATATGATGATTAAACTCAAGTTTCAATTTCCTATTTAAAAAGAAGGGTGAGGTTGGCATAATGGCTAAGGTCTTTACGAACACATATTAGGTACAGGGTTTAATTCTGACCTCTTGTTGTTAACTAGGACTATAATAGTCCATAAACTGATAGTCTAGTATTTAACTATGAACCTAAGACAAAACTGCAAGCATTTTAGTTAATATGCTGATGTTGACGGCTTGTTCTTTAACACTGTAGCTAGACCACTTGGCCGTGGCCCCGAGGACTTGGCATCACAGTTTTCAGTTTACTGTTTAATCTGTTAGTTATATCATTGAGTTTCTTTGTTTTTATGTATGCTGTTATTATATCTGCTTACTTTTGCTTAGTTTAGCATGATTAGGAGCTGTGCAGACTTTAGCTGTTTTGAGTTAATATATGAACATAGACCATTATGTTACAATTTCTTAGGCTGTGAGGTACAGTGAACATTTTTGTATTTCATTTATGTTAACCTGTATTTCATGTTTTTCATTGTTCATAACAAAGTTATAGATGAAAATGTATTCATATTGTTTAATCCACATATCTAATCAACATAACAAATTAAGAAATAGAGAAATGCAGATTACATTTAAAGTTTATATTCAGAAATATAGTATGTTTACAGTTTATATACCAAAATAAAATGTTTCTGAGAAATTACTGTCGACATTTATATTTGAATTATGCAAAGTTCACAAAAAGTATGGTCTCTCAAAACAAAGTGATAGTGTTTGTTTTCACCAGCTGTTATGAAAATAACATTAAAACAGATATTATATGCCCTGACTGAAAAGTAAGCAGCAAAGCATATGAACTTATTTATCCCTTTAATGGTGTCTTCAAATGTGTTATTCTAGTTTTCTTTTCAAACTAGACAACACAATTCTGCTGTATTTTATTGTTTCAGATAGTTATTCTACTAACAATCCCATGAGAATAAATGTTTATAGTTCAACCATTCTCATGGCAAAGTTCACTTGCATGGCTGCAGTCCATGTCCACAATACCATGAACAAAAACAGCTCGTTGAGTTCTTACAATTGCCAAAGTTGGAACAATTAAACCACAGAACAAATGACAGACTGCATTCAGAGACCTGAAAGAGTCGAATAGGCTGAAGGGTAGATGTACGATTCTTTATTATTGATATGTCACAGTTCAAATATAGTGTATTTTTTACTTTTTATAATTACTCCATGGAAACTTTGTACAACAGATGAAAGCAGGAACACCCAGTACCTAGAAAACAAAGAGATGGCCTTTGAGCCTAATAAAATGTAGAGCATGTTGGGGTTAGGGATTTGGTGTAGCAGTTAAAGTATTTGCCTCATAAACATAAGATCCAGCATTTGATTCTTACCTTTGGGAAATTGGCCAGGCTTAAAATGATCCACAAAGGCAGCTCACCTAGTACTTCCCTATAAACCTATGTAAGCTATACTATTCTCTCGCACTGACCATGAGTGCTAAAAACTAGTCACTCAATGACTTTTGACAGCATGTACTAATCATTCCTAAAACTGGGCAAACTGCATTCGAAGAACTGAAAAAGCCCAAAAATAAAAACATAATTGTGTATGTGTATAGATTTTGCAGTTTTTGAAACTACCTCTAGTTCTCATGTATGACTGTTCAAGGTGGCAGCAACTAGATCTGGTAAGGCATCGGCTCTTGGACTCCTTATACATTTAAATCCTACTAGGCCCTTGTACTGATAAAGGAACGGATATAATTGCCAATAAATGTCTAAATTTGTATTTATGTCCTCCAGTTTGATACCGTTATGTGCAGAAAATACTATAATAAGTAACTGTATGCAAGGACACACATCACTGTGATGTCAAACCATTTCCATAAGTGTTCAGAAGGGGGACAAAACCCAAATAATAAGCTTCACTAATTGTCTCAGTAATAAAATTAATTCTTATAAGCTGAAAATTAATAAAGTAGCAATATTATTTTTAAAGTTTATGCAAAAGTGTTTCAGCAAATCTAGTAGAATAAATTGCTAAGTACAAGTGAACAAAAGTAAAGGAAATAGATGGATTAAAATAAATTTGTATACATAAGTCATAGATATTTTCCCTGTTACATAGGCCAGTCAGTTCAAATAAATTAATTAATTAGAAACGTCTTTAAATATTAGCTTATTTTTGTTATCAATTTGCAAACTTTTACTTCATACAAAGTCAGTACACTGTCTAAATTTTCATTGTTATACGTTTGTACTATTCATTTATGACACAAAATAATAGTTTTTTCTGGAAAATAAGTATATTGTGTTGAACACATTATTTGATAAATGTTATTTTTGAATGCCTACACTGGTTGTGTACAAGGATAAATCCATGACTGCAGACAAAGCAATCTGATTTCACCTGGTGGGTCATTCACTGACTGCAGACAAAGTGATATGATTTCACCTAGTGGGACTGTCCCCTGACTGCAGACAAAGTAGTCTGATTTCACCTAGTGGGTCAGTTACTTGATGGAGCACTCAAGGAAGATGGGCATGTCATTCCTGGGGTAGAGAGTAGGTCATTTACATCTGACCTGTACAGGTGCTCTGATGACAGGGCATCAACTGGAGAATGCAGGCCTGCTATGATGTGGGGAGCTGGCAATAGGAAGACATGACAATGTTCAACATACTGTATATGGTGGTTCCTCTCGATGTATCTGGGTAGCATGCTTTAACAGATGAGAGGACATAGGTACTTCATTTTGCGATGGAAATACTTATGTCATGACTGGAAGTGTGGTTACGCCATAAAAATAGAAAAAAATAAAAACTCTTGCTGGTAGGATGTCAGTGAGAGCATAAAGCACCCTTATGGCCACCTTAATGATGGCTCTCCTCCAACAGTATATGCCCAATCAAGGGAATGGTTAGTGGTCAGCAGGAATGGAGGCAAAATGCCCCTGAAAAATGAGCCCTACACATATTAGTTAATTTTTTTTCATATGAGTATCCATATAAAGAGATGGTTTGCTAGAACTTCTTAGAAATTCTGTGCTAGTACATCAGTTGTTGGATTTAGGCTGTGTCACTTTAGACCAGTTTCTGACAGTGACCAGTGCTAGGAACACATGATCATGACACCAAGCATACAAATAAACAGCATGCTGAAAGTGTACGGAGTTGAGTGGCTAAAAGCAACACCATCTGCCAAACAGTGTCAGTCCTTAAAGTGACACATTCCCTACAACTACAAATAGTATAATGTCTATGACAACTATATGGAGAGCTACTATGCTAGGGAACACCATGAAACATGTCCTGGAGCACAATAAAAAATACTATGTGCATTAAATTACTTTGCAATAGGACACATTACAACAGTCTGTTAATGCTCATATACATTCTTCATACTAAGAAGCCTTAAGCACAGACACAGATACAATCCCTCCCCCTTCAACACACACAAAGACACACCTGTTGTGCACATAAAATGTTGCTGTAGCATAAATAAATAAACCATTCTCCAATTTGTGTGAGACATTCTTCCTGTCATGGGTGTGTCCCATAGTTCCAGCTGCAAAAGTTGCCTACTTGCTCCCATAGGAATAGCCTACTGTATTCCTGTAAAAGACTTGCACCTGACATCCTTTGTAGTGCCTGCTATGTCACCAACATAGCTATTGGCTTATTGTCCTTGCATGAAATGATGCCATACTGAATATCCTTGCAGTGATGTGCTCCATCACATGACAGCCCAAATCCATAACTGTTAAAAGTAATTATGCAAACAAATAAGTTTACTTCATGGTGGGATATTTTACTACCTATTTGACATGCCTACACAAAGAGGTCCAGCTGGCATAATGGTTAAGGTCTTTGCCTTCCATGCACAAGGTTTGAGCCTGATCTCTGCCAATGCATGTATGGGATTTGCTTGTTCTCCACGTGTCTTTGTGGGGCTCCTTTTGCTTTCCAAAAACATGCTAATTGTTTCCACCTCAAACTTACCCAAGAACCATTTTAAGCATCAGTTGTGGTGGACAAGTCTCACAAACTGAGTGTCATGTGACAGCTAGCCACTCAGTGGTATAAAAAAGCTATACTGATCATGTAGACTATGAGCATGGATACTTGCCTGTAATAAGTGGGTTGGGACCTACTTTTCTTATGTCAGGGAACCATGATAATGGTGTAGCCTATGTGCCCTAAAGCCCAGCCTTAGGTCAATAAGCTAATTAATTAATAATAGGAAATGGGTCCGTTTAGCTTATGATGCCTGGGACAGCACTGTTGAGTGAAAGCTGGATGTAAAACCATTCAACCTGCCAAACATAAAGTAAAGATTGCTTCACTCAATATAGGTTTTGGTTCACTGACAGACGAGAACTTGGAAGTGGTTGACATGATGATCAGAAGATGCTGGTCATTCTCAGTACCCAGGACATAAGATGGAAAGGCAGTAAAGTTGCTTAGGATCCAGAATCTTCTATTCAGGAGGAGGACAGACTATAAATGCTGTGGGAATTGTGGTGATGCAGAGTCTTCAAAAGACAATGAGGGATGTTATCAGATTTAGTGTCAGACTCATGACAATCAGACTCCAGTGTAAGGATAGGGCAGTGAAGAAAACTGTGCATTCAGGCAGCATGTGCAGGACCTACTAGATAAAGAAGGACAACATGAATTGGTGTTGATAATGAGTGATCTGAATGCACATATCAGGAAAGACAAAACTGAACTGCCCAGGTCAAGTGGGGGCAGCAGGAATAAAGGAGAAGCTATTCTAGACCTCTATCTGGCAAATGGCTTGATGGTGGCTAACATATGTTTTAGCAAGAAAGACAGTCACAAGATCACATACAAGAGACCAATAGGTAACTGAGGTAGACTTCCATCTAGTAACACTCAGTGATTGTAAGGCCGTTCAAGTGAAACAACTGGCCCACATCATAAACCACTTTTTGCCCCTGTTAACTGCAAGCAGTGATCAGTGAAGTTTATAAGATCAACAGAGACTATGCTGAGAACCTGGAAGCTGACCAGAGAGAAAGAACAAGAGTTTAAGGAAATATTCAGGGCTCTAGCATATCAGGAAAAAGAGAAAATAGGAGTTGAAGAAGAATGTCAGTTTCTCGAAACAGTATGTATCAAAACTGTAGAACAGATATGCGGCTGAGCCAGGTATGGTAATAAGGTACATAAGGAAAGATGGTGGTATAAAGTTCAGTAAGTCATCAACAGAAAGAAGGAGTGCAGGAAAAAATGGGAAATATAAAAAAAACAGAACAGACTAATAAGGAATACTGGTTGGCTAACAAAGAGGCTAAGATAGCAGTTGCAATAGCAAAGAGCAGGGAAACACATGCATTCTACCAGCTTTCTGGAAAGTTAACTCAGTAGATGGCACAACGTAGCTTTACCAGTTTGCAAGGCAAAGACAGAAAGACAAAGAATACAGTCTTCAGTCACTGTTCATAAGGGATGCCAACAACAACCTTCTCACCAGTCCAGAGGACATCAAAGGCAGATAGAAGGAGTACTTCCAGGAGCTTCTGAATAAAGAAACCTCACAGATTCTCTACTACCTCAAACACAGACTTAATAAAAAAAGAAGACCACATCCTAGAAGAAGTAAGAACAGCACCAAGGAAAATTAAGTCAGGGAAAGCAGCAAGCTCAGATGAAGTCACAGCAAATATGATAAAGATGTTGGGTGAGTTATGGATAAAGTGGCTTCTGAGAGTACTCATAGCATTATGGAGAAAAAATGTATCCCAGATGACTAGAAAATAAGCACACTGGTTATGGTGTACAAGACTGGCCGCGCTGGTGCAGGGGTTAGCATTGTCGCCTCACAGCAAGTGGTTCTCCCATTCAATTCTCAGCTGGAGCGTCTTCTGTGTGGAGTCTGCATGTCCTCCTCGCAGTCGAGTGATGTTTAAAGACATGCAGGTAGGTGCGTGCGTGAATGGATGTGCCTTCTTTGAAGGTTCATAAGTTCATAGATTAGTACTAAGCTAACTGCCCTTCTGAGCCATTTTAAGCATAGCCAATTATCCCTTGGGCATTGGGCTGGCAACTCGGCTCCATGAAAATCCACTGCCAATCATTAGCAGACTGGAGTTCCACTGTGGTGACTCCTTACTGGGAAAAGCCGAAAGACTAAGTTGTGGTATACAAGAAAGAATGGGACATTTATAACTGTGGATAGTACAGAGATATCAAAGTCCTGTCATACTGCATGGAAGTTCTCCAGAGGGTGATCAATAAATGAATATCCAGATTAGTAGAAAGTAAGATGGGAGATAAACAGTTCAGATTCATGTCAGGATGCAGCACGACCATAATGAATTTTGTAGTGAGACAAAGTCGAGAAGAAGCTAGAGATGAGGAAACAGTTCAGATGGGCATTCCTGCACTTAGAGAAGGCATATAACAAGGTTCCAGGAGAGTTGATTTGGCAGTCCTGTGATGGTTTGAAGTCCCCGAAACATTGGTAGAATTAGTACAAAGATCCAATGACATAAGTATGAACTGTAATCAGACTGAAAGAGAAATTCCCAGTTGAAGTGGGTATACATTAGCTACCCACCGCTGTTTATACTGATGATGAGCTACATTTGCAGACAACTCAGAGGGGACAGATCAGCAAAGTTGTTATATGCAGATGATATGGTATTACAGGCAAACTCTGAACAAGAACTTCAGCAAAGCATAGGGGAATGGAAAACAAAACTGAAACAACAATGGATGAAACTGTGTACAAATATGACAGTTCCAATGGCAGCAAATGGGGGAAATCAGAAGAAGCTGAGAACTGGGACAGAAGGGAAAATACTGGAAAATATCAGATCAGCTTAAGAATTTCACGTATCTGGGAGGAGAGCTTTTGGAGAAGGGAAGTGTGAATGTGGAGGTCAACGTTAGAATCAGAAGGGCTGTAGCCAACTGATATAAAGTGTCAAGGGTCGTGTGTGACAGAAGAATGCCAAAGAAGCTAAAATGTAATGTGTACAAAGCAGTGCTGCAACTACTGAATGGTACAAAACAAGGGTAGTAATAGCAGAGTAGTTGAGGACGATAGATGTGATAGAGATGAAGTTACTGAGATGGGTGGCAGGATGCATATTATGAGACAGATGAAAAAAGGACATCAGAGCAGAAGCTGACGTAGCTCCAGTTGCAGAAAAGATCAAAGAGAGCAGATTACAGTTGTTCAGGCACATATGTAGGAAAGCAGAAAACAATCTGGTGAAAATGATTTGGGACAAACAGGAAGAAGGCAAGAGGAAACAATGGTGCCCAGCAAAGAGGTGTCTGGATTGTGTGAGCAAAGACCTGTGTCAATCGGGTATGACTTTTGAAGAAGGTAGGAGAGGGTAATTGAATTGAGAGAGATGGTGACAGTTGAAGTGACAACCCGACTCCATGTAGAAAATGTGAATAGAGGTGGCAATGATTATGCAAAGAAAAATATGCCGAAGACTCCTAGAACCCACACTTTAAGATCTCAGCCTCCAGCAGACAAGGCAACACCAACTTCTTGTCCACTCACATACTGAGAAATCTACACAGATCACCCGAGTCACCATGACAACAGACCTAAGTTCATAACACCAACTAAATTTGTTTTCACACAAGGAATTATTTTAGTCAAAAGTGATTCTATAATTAGGCATACAGACTACATACACGCAAAACAGGACAAAAACAGAGATATTGTAGATTCATAACTATTCCAAGGCCATTGATTCTTACAACAATTTATGCTTTGACAGTATCCTCTCTCAGGTTTCACCTCTGTTCCCAGGAGTGCCATACTAGTCAGACCCAGAGTAAATTTGTGAGAACCCATTCAGTCATCTAGGTTATGGTTGAAGAATACAGTGAGTTATGCTGCTTAACATGTAGGGAAAGTTTATTTCAGAGGTTAGGTATGTAGTGAGTTAGAAACCAACCCTTCCACCTTGTTTTCCTTATGATTTAGATCCTTATTGCTTGTGTTGTTGGAGCCACTGTACTTAGGAATATACAGGATGCTCAGGACAATGGGGTCTGTAATAGTACAGTAAGCAAGACAGGGATCTCCCCTCCAAAGTATGCAAACCACAGCAGAGATGTAAGTTGATAGCTGTCTTCACTTCCTTATTTGCAAAAAATGAAAAATAAAAACTCTTAAACTTAGAATTAAAAACAGTAGTAAAAATAGTCAGAAACTTCAGATGTCAGTTAATCTTCTGTTAAACTACTGAAGAAGAACTCAAGCAGACTTACTCACCAGAATAGCTAAGCTTGTTTTGTAAATGCTTTCACCACTGACTGGACTTCACGCTGCATAAAGGATTAGAACTTCTCTTGATAGCGCAGGAACATTTCTTGCCCGTGATCCTTTTGGTTAAGAACATTTTGGGCCTTTTTAATTGCCTGATTTATTCAGTGAGACACATCCCTGTTTGCCTGGTACCAGGATCCATTATGTCACGATGGACCTAAGGTCCTTTAAACCAGAAAGGTATGGCTATGTCTAAGTGGTTACCTAGGTAGGAACTAGAGGTGTTCCACCCAGATGGTTCAGTAGGGACATATGATGGAAGTTACTATGCATGTATTAAAGGCAGAAAAGACACTGGTCTTGAGTAGCATCTTAGCTGCACCAAGAATGATGCTTTGCTACCAAGACAAGGTAATTGGCTTTAACAGGTGGCTAAGTAGTTGGTTTCATTTTAAGGTGATCCAGTATATGTTTGCCAGGGATGTGATGGCAAATTTATTTTGCTATGGATAGCTTGCAGTTCTCATATCAGGCCTTGTGCATATTGGCTAAAACCTTTGCTGCCCCTATAGTTCCTTTTTAAATACTCAGCATTCATTCATAGTAAACTCAAACCCAAGCTGAAGAAGCATTACCCAGTGCTAGAAGTCTAAGTAGAAAGATTCTAGAACTTGAGGCCACTCTGGAACTTGAACTCATTCATATATGTGCACTTACTGAGACAATGCCTCAGTGCATTGACAGCACTCCATCTATACCAGAGTTTAGAACCTAGAACACCTTCAGGTCCTAGTGTGGAAGAGTATCTGTATATGTCAGAAACACTATCACCTCATATCAAATTATTCATAGCCCTAATAGAAATTCAGAACATACATACAAGCCCAACTATTATTTCATTGCTAACTACAGACCCCCAGCAATCTCACTCAGTGATTATGACAATTACCTTAATATCTTTGAGGTGTTAAATATCAAAGCAAATACCTTCTGGCTAGAGGACTTCAATAACCCCAGCATTGATTGGCACACCTACACCTCACAAAATCGACTTGCTCAGTATTTTCTAGACTTTGTTAGTGCTAATGCAGTGGCATCAATTATTAAACTACCCAGTAGAAGCTGTAATATCATTGACATGATCCTATCCTACCTAGTCCCCACCTGTATCCCATCCTACATCTCTGCATCTATGGTTAAATCTGTCCACAAATGAGGAATTTTCTTTGTCAGGCCAAGTGATACCACCCCTTCACCAAATCAGACTGTTTTAGGGAATTCTCCAGGGTATTTTACTGTATGGAATACTTACACAAAACTTCCAACAATCCCAAATAAATGGACCCAAATGAGATGGCTGCCAGATTCCCCTCCAATTTTTACCAGAACCTAAACAACTGCAAAGAAAAGAAAATGAACTTGCACTAGTATATTGTAAATTTATCCATACCATTCATTAAATCCATTTTCTTCTTTGAATTTTAAAAAGAATTTGAGCAATGAAAATGTAATAGGAGATCATTTGATATTTTTCATAATGGATAGAGAGAGATGTTCCCTTTTGCCAAATCTATAAATGGAGATGAAAGTATGAAATGATTCTGATTTATCTCCTGATTAAGCTGAATGTACAGTTCCAAGCAGCATAATTATGTTTAACAGTGTATTTAGTTGCAAAAAAAGCTGTAATTTGGGTCTATATTAGAACACCGAACGTTCAAAATTTCGAGTGTTCTAATATCGACCCATTTTCAGTGAATGCTGAAAATATCGAAGAAACAGAAAACCACATTTTTTCCTAGGGAAAGAATTTGGTTGTCCGTTTCTGTTGCTTCGGTATTTTCAACACTGTGGTGGAAAGTTACGGGTCGGGTTCAGGTAAGCGTGCGATTGTGTTGATGTGAGGGTTAGGGCGGGTTAGGTGAGTTAGGGTTAGGGCGTGGGTCAGGTAAGTGTGTGATTGTGTGGACGTGAGGGTTAGGGTGGGGTAAGTGAGTTAGGGTTAGGGCGCGGGTGAGGTGACTGTGCGATAGTGACGGACCTTAGGGTTAGGGTTTGGGTTAAGGTAAGTGGATAGTTAGTGGTGTATGTATAGTTTAGTGTAGGGTTAGGTGCAAGAGTTTAGGTGTATGTGTGTGGATTGCTGTTTGTTTGGTTTGCTTGTGTTGTGTGTATGTGTTTTGGAACAGCAAATTTTTTCCCTAGGAAAAAAATTGCTGTTCTGAATGTTCAATGTTTTAAATTTTCGATTCATAAGGTTCAGTATTAGAACACTCAAAATTTTGAATGTTCGGTGTTCTAATATAGACCCTTGTAATTTACCTATTATTGTCTTATGTTGGATCAAATGTAGTACTGTCTCCATTCATTTGTTTACCATCTCCAACAATGTATACAAGTGATGCACCTTCCTTCAAATTCATATCTGGTTAGAACAGTTTTAACTATGTTATCTTCCTTTTTATGCACACTGAAATAGCCTTTGTGTAGTCACAACATCACATAATACTTCTTGTGACAACATCCCTTATTTCCGTGTAAGCCTCTGTACCTGCAACACTGCAGCATTCTCATCCATTCATTTCTATAATGGTAGTTTGTTACCTTCCTCTGCCATTTCAAACCCATTAAATGATTACTGCAGTCTCTTAAAGTTTAACTTCTTCCTGCTGGCCAAGACTTCTGAGAGCCATGACCCTTAAGTTGTGTGTAGTCATCAGATTCGACCAGCATATCCACTTATCCTAGTCTTGCATTCTTCACCATTTTTTCCTCCTACTTTTGCAATTCTTTTAATGACTTGTTGCTTTTTGATGTTTTGGTATGGAATAAAATGAGCTGTGTCTTTGAGTTTTGTAACTGTAGTGTGTGCTATCCCTATGAATTACACACAGTAGAAGGCATGGGGAGAGCAGATTTAGTTCACCTGCGTCCTACGTGTACCTGTAGGTGGTTGAACTGCTTTGATGATGCACTTGGTTTACTGGGATCAGGCTGGGTAAACCCAGTTTAAGTGTAGTGGATCGTCCTTTTATTCTGAAAAGAAGCATTATACTTCTTAGTGCTAAATTAAACACTAGAAATTGCCTGTAGGAAGGCAGCAAATATTAAAAACAGTACTGTTCCAAGGTTATTTGTAGCTATTAATGCTCACAGTACTAGAAAGGAGTGAGCTCTGTTAACCAACTACATCAGCTTGCTGTAAGCTGTTCTACTAATGTGGATTCATGTCCAGAACCATGTAAGGCTGTCGGTTTTATGTTGTTAAAATGTCCTGGACATTCTGACAAGAAAGTATCTAATTATGAAACAACAGGTAACAGGAAAGTCTTCAGGGCACATGTAATACTGCTGGAAAAAGGTGTGGATAAACTTGAATTTCAGAGAAGTAAAATATACTGAAAAAAATTCACAGATTGAGTAACAGACATTTAACAATATTAAAATGACTAATATATTCTAATGCAGCACGTTATGTGCTTTTGTTTAAGTATAGCAGTCTTGCAAGCAGTTGTGAGGGTCTGAAAAGTTGAACTGTCTGATGCTGAGTCAAATTAATCAGGCTATGTTATGTTTCTCATGTTGCGTCAGCAATTGTCTGGGTTCAATCACCTCTGCTAGAGTAGAAAAATATTATTTTCATAACGTTAGGTACTTTATTTCCTTTATACCTTTACAAATTTTAATCAGTTTGTTAAGTGTGCTCATTAAACAATATTCACAAACTTTTCAAACTAATTCAGAATAAAAGTGTTTTAATATGTGAAGAATCATAGATGTAAAAGGATAATAGCTCTTATTTGGGACCCAAACCAAAAATGTCCAGCATACCATGCTGGCATCAATTCTGCTGGATGGATAGGTGTTGAGTCTCTCTTAAGAGCTTTATAGCTTTAGCTAGTTGAGTCAAAAACTGAAAATGTTTCAGTTCCAGCATGTATTATGGGTGCATGCTGTTTTCTCATGTCTAAGTCATATCCCTGTCCGCAGATATATCATGCAGTTTAAACACAAGCTGTGCAAGTGAGATCTTGTTTTCTGTTTGCAGCAGTAGAACAGCACGCAGTCTGTACTATGACAGTGTTATGACACAACTGCCTGCTCAGTTTTAGTGGGAGTCAATCATTGTACAATGAAAGAAAAACTTAGGTTGATGCATTATTTCCCCTTCTGTAACATCATACAGGCAGCAATGTTTTGAGTACTTCATGATGGACGAGTCTGAAAGCGTGAGTCAAATGAATTCCTATGAGTCAGAAGTATAATTTCTGTTTCACCCACCTAAAAGACATCATAACTATTATGCCTAACCATCATGTCAACACTAACCTTATTGGGTGACAGTGAACTTCAACCTGTTTTTAAGAAATAGCTGTTCGTTTCAAATTCAGTGTGAATAAGGGTGTAGCCAGGTACACTCTGCTCTCAGTAAAGTACATTTATGTAAACAATACTCAGAAATGTTATAAGACATGGAAGACATAATATCTCTTGTAAATGAATCACTGTTGTGTAGAGCAATGCACAATGTCTGTATAAATAAGATTGCTAATCTAAAAGAAACTTTCTTAAGGTTCTAGAGAAGCAGATGTTGAAAATGGCATCAGATTTCTTGAATGCTGAGGGAATAACTTTTGCCTAGATGCATGCATTTTTAAATGTAGTGAAGTAGTGAAAGCAATACAGAATTCTGAATGTAAAATGGAAATTTCTGCCAGTATTCCTGACTATGAATACTTTCTTTAAGTCACCTAATCCATATCTTTTTTGCAGTTCTGTAGGTGTTGTAAGTGATACTATGGACCAGATTCAGAGCTGTACTTCCCCTTAGATGGTGTTCCAAAGCTAGTATGATGAGTACCAATCTTACCATACTGACAGATCTGCAGGTTGAAAGCCAAATCACACAAATGTCAAAATGTGTTCAGTGCACAAGGCTGCGTAAGGGAGAATGAGCAGTGACTCAGTATGTCATTCACGAGCAGCGACTCAGTATGTCATTCAGGAGCAGTGACTCAGTATGTCATTCATGAGCAGCGACTCAGTATGTCATTCACGAGCAGTGACTCAGTATGTCATTCACGAGCAGCGACTCAGTATGTCATTCACGAGCAGTGACTCAGTATGTCATTCACGAGCAGCGACTCAGTATGTCATTCAGGAGCAGTGACTCAGTATGTCATTCATGAGCAGCGACTCAGTATGTCATTCACGAGCAGTGACTCAGTATGTCATTCACGAGCAGCGACTCAGTATGTCATTCACGAGCAGTGACTCAGTATGTCATTCAGGAGCAGCGACTCAGTATGTCATTCACGAGCAGTGACTCAGTATGTCATTCACGAGCAGTGACTCAGTATGGCATTCACTTCAGCTGCACGCTGAGAGCTACATGATGCTGTACACAGTGCACGAGGAGTGGAAGTGCAGCTTCTGCTTCACTACCAAGTGAATATGCTTGTTATTGTGTTTTATCATGCTTGTGAATGCATATGATTACATTTATTTATATTTGTGTGGGTGTGCATGCACGTACGTACATGCAGGTCTACTTCAGAAGACTGAAAAAACAAAAGACTGAAAATTCAAAATATTGAACACATTTTTAATGCAGGAGCCAAGTCCTCCTGCACCCGTCATGTGGGGGATGCACCCCTACACTCCCTGTAAACTGTATATACCAACTCCAAGATCGCACAATAGTGGAGAAGGGGCAAATTCTGTCATTCAGTATTTTGAATTTTCAGTCTTTTTGGATTCAGTCTTTTGGTTTTTCAGTCTTCTCCACAGTTGTGCGATCTTGTATCATAAAGTAACATTAACACATTAAAAACTAATAAATGTGAAACCGTATTTATTTATTATTTATTTGCATTTCTCAACAAGGAAAGCCTGATTGATTAAAGTACCCCATTTCAGTGGAGGCCTGGGAAGAAAAGCTCAACAAAATGAAGTAATATTTATTTACCAGGACAATTCAACTTGGAGCAAAGCCAATTTTTAGCAGAGGCCCAGGGAGAAACACTCCACCTGCTTGTTTTTGTAACATGGGAAGAAACCAGAGTACCCAGAGAAAGCCCACATGAACACAGAGAGGACATGCAGACTCTGCAAAGAAGGCACTCCAGCCAAGAATCAAACCAGAGAACCTCTTGCTGTAAGGTGACAACACTACCACTGCACTGTCTGATATGCAAAGTGCATAATATGTGCTCACAGCAACAAATGTTTAGTAAGGTAGTATTTGCCTTAGTAAGTACTAAACTAGTGAAAGGCCCTACAAAAGGCTAAAAACAAGCTAGCTAGAAGAAAAAAAAATCATGGTAGTAGCAGTATTCAGCCATAGAAGGAAATGGAAACATTAAGTAGGATTTTGTGAAGAAGTAGACGGAAGAGGTAAAGGCAGGGAAGACAGAGATGACAAATAGGCCTTTTAGAAATTACAAATAAAAGTAATAGAAAAGTAATAGAGGTTATATGATGTTTTTTCTTTTTTATAAAGGCTGCAGAAGTCTAAAAGTATAGTCCTATATTATAAAAAAGCTAGGAAGGTGTGAGCAGAGACAAGACCAACTATTTTTGTAGTATGTGATAAGTGAAATTCTCAACCTTGTAAATTGTGTGATCTGTATCAGTTAAAGAAAGAGAGAGTTTTTTCCCATAATTTAAGGGTGTAAGTAGAGTACAGAGATTTCCCGCAGGAGTTATGAGCTTTCTAGATACTGACTTCTTGATCTAAGATCTCTTGGAGGCCTGTAGCTAGTAAGAACTGATTATTTATATGGAGGATTTAGGACCTAATGAGCTATTTTTAGTTGCATATGGCTAAGAAGGTAGTTGGGAACTTCAGTTAAGTTGTTTTAGTGGAATACAGCAATTTAATTGGAGAATTGTTCAATTGTTGACAGATATGAGGTGTGCAAGTTAGAAAAGATGGGTGGGAAACATACAGGAGGGAAGATAATATGTAGGCAATTATAACGCAGGCATGATTTAGCTCTTTGAAAATTGTCTATTTATTCGTGGGTTTTGTAATGGCTTGTTGAAAATAGGCATTGCATTTCAAGTAATCAGCTATAGGGGAACAACTTGTATAGTAGTGTTGCTTGAGGAGGTGATAGTAAAAGCAGTTTTGTCAGCTAAGCTAGGTTTATAAAGTAAATAAAAGTAGTTGAAACAGTTTCGCACTGAATATTTATTTAACATTTGTTTATCAGAAAGGTCCGACTGGGACAGAGCCCATTTTCAGCAGATGCCCTAGGAGAAATGTTCTAGACACATGTCTTCTGAATGTGGGCAGAATCCAGAGCACCCAGAAGAAACATACACAGATGCAGAGAAGACATGCAGACTCTTCACAGAAGGCACCTTAGCCAAGAATTGAACTGGAGTACCTCTTACTGTGAGGCAATCATGCTAACTTCTGCACCACTGCATAGTTGTAAGTGCTTCAACAATGTTTCCTGAGGAGAAGGCATCCTGGGTAACTGATAAGAGTTCTGATAGCATAGGACCCAAGCTAATGAGGGATGAATCATATACATGTTGAATTAGGGCTGCATTTTTGGAGCTTATTATCAGATCATTTGTAAATATACTAACTAGTAAGAAAACACCTATTCTGAAAAGGTCACACATACAGAATTGTATCTTGAATGATCTTGAACCCTGAAAAACAACATAAATGGGAAAATAGCTGAGCTTCATAATTAAAACAGCACATAAAAACATGTAATGAGTATGCAGTAAAGAGAACAAAAGAAAAAAATAAATCCTAACTCTGAAAGGAAAGACCTGTTCACCAAACCACAGTTACAAAGGTCATCCTGAAGAACAAATGTTTGTAAAGCTAATTCATATTTCAGATTTAAGATAATGGCTGGGATTAATAGAAATGTGTTCCATATCTGTCCAATGCTTGCACAGCTTGCTGACAGTGGGAGGCAGTATATGCACTATATGCATCTCTAAAGTGAGACATGAAGCACTTTCACACAGATAGCAGCAGTCAGGTGTATACAGGCGTGCAGAACAGCAGATTACAATTAGCCTAGCTACCTGAAATTATACTTCCTTACAGCTGTAAAGTAAAGTATTTGGGATGTCTCCTGTCCTTAATAGAATTGCCAATGATTAGTGAATCTACATAGGCTCATAGTTTAGTACTAAGCTAACTGCCCTTGCAAGCAACTTTTAAGCCTAGCCAGTTATCCCTTGGGAGACTCAAACGCTGCACCTTGTGTTTGCAAGGCAAACACCTTAGTCATTAAGCCACCCTTCCATGCCTTGCATGTTAGGCATGTCACCTCTAAGCACTCTGTAGGATACTGACTATAGTAATAAATCTTTGAGGTGGTCCATGCAAGATCTATTGTTTAGGACTTGTATCCTTTTAAGTAAGGTATCTCTGAAGGTATTCCAATTGTTGCATGGGGCTGGACAGATACATGCCAAAGTGGGCATTGTACAAAATGATTGACCTAATGAGAGCTTTATAAAGGAGGACAACAACATATTTAGATCTAGTCACAATTGATTTGTTTATAAGCTGTGCAATATAGAAAGGCTTTCTTATGACTCTGGGCACGTTGGTCAAAAGTTAGGTCACTGTATACAAAAGTTCCCAAATGCCAAACAATTGGGTTAGTTCTCAAAGGGCATTGTCATGATTTCCACATCAGTTATCGTTTGGGACAAACCTTCCTGCGTGATGGTTAAGTCATTTGAGGAGTCAATAACTGCTCCTAGCTTGCAGTCATCTCAAATTTAGCCAGCCAAAGCCCTTTGGTATTTCCTTTTACTTTTGAGATGTATATGCCAAACAGAAAAAGTCTCAGCACCAAACCCTGGGAGACTCCATTGGTGATTGGTCTCTTCCCCTGTTTTGATCTCCTGCATCCTGTGAGCAAGTTGGCAATTCAGCTAGTGATGCAAGTGTTTGCTCCTACATGATTCATCTTTTGTACTACACCTGAGTAGGGGATTGTGTCAAAAGGCTTTGCCAGGTCAAGGTGATGTGGCGTGAACTGTTCTACCTTTATCCCTTGCTTTGGTCTCACTGATTTGCCAGAAAACCACAAACTTTAAGAAGAACAGATCAAACTCTCTGGATCATACGTGGTTGTGTGTGGGTAGAGAATGCACGCTCCTGTACCTAAGGTACAGGGTTTGAGCCTGAGTAATCCTTAACCAGCCATAAGTAACTGGGGTGTTTTACGCATGCACACACACAGACACACACACACACACACACACACACACACACACACACACACACAGAGTAGATTAGTAAACAAATGGTTTAGTTTAAAACTGAAACACAGCATCTGTAGAACTAAAAAAAAATAGTTTCACACGTACTAAAAATGCCAGTCAGTATATATATATATATATATATATATATATATATATATATATATATATATATATATATATATACATACACACACACACACACAAACACAGACAATAGATTAGTAAAAAATGGCTTAGTTTAAAACTGAAACACATCATCTGCTGAACTCAAAAAGAAAAATTGTTTCACAAACTCTAAAAAAATGCCACACTCTATACATGAAGTACAAAGTCCTCAGTTAGCTACAACATACCCTGTAGTAGCATTATTTTCATTTTATGTAGAAAATCACATGCTGTAACATACCTGGTCAACATTGCCCAAAAAATGCTTTTACTATCCAACACAGAGGAAGGGTGCCCCAAAGATAACGTGCGACTTACTATAATCTAGAAAACATAACGTTTCTTGGAAATTGAAATCATGCTTAAGATGGAATATTTTTTTTTCAATAAAGCAGCCCACTTCACAGCTATACCATAGTTTATATTTTAATATTTATATTTTAATAAGTTTTCCCAAATTTCACAGTTTATTCATTAGACGTGAGAGAGTTAAAGTGGATTATCAGGAGCTGAAGGTTCAGATTGCAACTTGAATCCTAGCTCATTCACTACTTACAGTGCCTACCTAGACAAAAAGCAGAAGAACATATTTAATTTTCACATGCAGGCTTATAAAAATAACGCGGAATGTGTAAACACACTAATGCTGCAGTACAGGTTTATTGTCTATAAAAGATTTTATTGGATCAACATGTCTTACAATGCAATGTATGCTAGGTTTAGTAGATCAAGACTTGCTTGGAATCACGTCTATGTTCTGCCCCCTCCCCTACCCGTCAGTTGACCATCGGCATTTTCTTTTATTTCCACAAATACAGCACAGCATACATTTCCAAGCACTGTATATTGCATTTAATAAACTATAGCAGAAGTACTTGTCCAGGAAAATAACACCAATATTACGTGACTGCACCCATTCACCCCTTTGGTTAAAAAGTGCATCAAATTGGCTGAGCCACAGAGACTACTAATACTGTAGAAAGGCTACAAATCATTTTAATGCATAAGAAAATTATCATGATGAGCAAGAGATGAAAAGGGAGAAAATTGCTTTGCAACCTTTTAAATCTTAAACTTATCTGAAGTACGTAGATCTGAAAAATGATAAAACAGCCATTAGCAAAAGTGAGGCAAAGTGGAAATGGAAGTGTGTCAGGAATGCCATTAGCAAAAGAGAAACAGGGAACTGGAAGTTTATCAGGAATGAACTATTCAATACAAGTCAAAGAAAAAAATGCACAATAAGGACTGAATATATTACCAAACAGCTTTTACAGTCATTTACTAGTCATGAAATATTACTGATGAAAACATGTGTGGCAAAAAATTTGTGTCCCAAAGAAAAGCTAATTTTCTTCACAGTAAGAAACGTTATGAATCTCAGATTATAATAAACTTTCAGATTTTTTACAGACTGCTAGTAAAATTTGAAACATATGCCGCAACACGTAATGTTACAATGATTACACCGCCTCATGCATGCCCCAATCCCAGCCCCCTGCTCTCTGGGCATTAGTACTTACAATTGTACAATCCAGCCTGGCAAGAACGTCTGATTAGGTACCTCCTGCAATCGCAGCTCACTACAGTCCAAAAGGCCGCCACACAGCGACACAGCCCCAGACAAGACTGTGCTTTTACAACCACCAACCCCAAAAAGAGAATACAACAGAACAGACTGAAAACCCGACAGGCACCAGCAAGTCGCTGCAAAGAAGCAATGTTTTTTGGAAGCAGCCAATCTCCCTGCTCCAATCTGTCTACACCAACCCCTAACCCCATAAATGGAGCCTTAGGGGGAAAACTCTGGCAGCAGGCTTGACATGGAATCCATTTCCATGCACTTTGAATTTTACATTAGCGAGCAATGCACGCATGGGTCCTCCCCCTCGCTCTATGGTTCCGGCGCCTATGCTTGTCTCTATGCTTTGGAATTCACTACCTCTAGCTACCAGATCTATGCCTGGCCTAACCCATTTCAAAGCCTTTTTAAAAAAATCATCTCAGAAATACATGGCTGTGCTCCTGCATAAATCCTGCCTAATGCTCAGGTCTTCCTCTTCCTCCACACTAGCCTCATTGTCCCCTTCTGTCACATTTCAATCCTTCACAGGCTGTAAGATCCTAAGGCTCTTCTAACTCTTTCTCTGTTTCTATACCACATCCTCAAGCTATTGCTCAGGCTTTATTGCTTCTATTCTTCTTAACTTACTCTCTCACTATCTATCTGCATCACTAACTTTCTGGCTGCTATTTTCCTAACTGAAACTAACATTGTATTTTTCAAGTATTATAACAGTCAGTGTCACACATTGTACTACCTACATACTACCTTTTTGGACACTGTCTACATCATGTATGACAAGAGTGACTATTATTGTCTGTAATGTTTTAACTCCATAGAATTGTCTAGATATGTTGTAATATACTGCAACATCTTGTAACATAGTTTGTTCTTTCAACTTATTTTTGTATAGTAATTATAATGTAATGTGTATTGGATTGGATTATACTGTATTTGTATTGTACTGTATATGGAGCTTTTCTCCCTGGACCTCCACAGAAAATGGGTTCTGTAGACCAAGTCAGACCACCTCTGTAAACAAATGTCAAATAAAAATAAATACATTTTTCTAGGAGCCACTTAGAGGGTCTGTTAAAAAAAAAACACTTCCAGAAGACTAAGAAGGGGCAGGTAGGATAAACTTCAATTAACTCAGAATTCAAATTTGCACAGAAGGCACCCAAAACCAAAAATCAAACCATAGAACTAAGAAGAGTCAGATATAAATGTTATTAACTTCACTTCTTTGCAGCCTCTGGTATGCAGTCACTTTAATATGTTCACTAAAATTTGCTTGTATAAAAAGCAGATACCACTAGTTTCACTGCCTATGTCATGTATACTAGGCTTCTTATCTTCACCAAGAATAGCACAGATTGACAATAAAGGACTATCTATGCATGACTAGTGCAGAGGATAATGCCAGAAAATAACAAGGGGAAGTGCAAACCACAAACATAGCACTTTCTATATTGTATTTGAAATGTATGTTGTCAAAATAATGATTTCTTTAAGACCAGCACACAGTGCCAGAGTGAAATACACTAATACCAATTACACATTATCTAATTCAAGCTGTAACAATTGCAAATTGACACATTTCCTCTATTCTCTTATGTAACTTGCTGAATAGGAATTATATTTGTGATAAACAATACTGTATTTTTCTGACAGCTCTGTCTTTTGGGTGAAACATTGTTACATGCGTACAAATATGGGAATACACGACGGTTGTGTTGCATTAACCAAACTCACTGGCTGCTCCTCTTTTGATCCTTAAGTGGTACAAGTCCAAAACCAAAACATAAGCACTCCGTACAAAATGTTATGCACTTTATAAAGTTTTTACAGTAAAGCAGTTTTGGACTTTAATGTTGTAACCAGTATTCCTTAAAACAGTGTCATTATTTTCCAAGCTATATATAACAAACATCAACAAGGAAATCTCATCCTGGACTGTAACAGAAATAACTCATCAAGTGATCAACAGCTCCCAACTGTTATTTGGCACAGCAAGGTCAAACCTGAGAAGGGTTCAGTACTACCCTAATATAATGCTTTCTTACTTTAAAATGTCCAAAACAGAAAATTCCACAAATACCTTTGGAACTTTTTTCACTTTTGAGCCCATATTTGTCTTCAGACTGAGTAAGGTGCCAACTATTATTACACCAGTACCACAGCATAAAAGGTGGTAAGGGGCAAGGTATGCTGCAGTTTGAAGAGCACAAGTGGTAAGGGGGAAGATGCCGTAGAAAAAGTGGTAGGGGGCAAGGCATGTTGCAGACTGAAGAGCATAAGTGGTAAGGGGCAAGGTACAGTACAAAAGGTGGTAGGGGCAAGGCATGCTGCAGGCTGAAGAGCACAAGTGGTAATGGGCAAGGTACAGTATAAAAGGTGGTAGGGGGCAAATTATGCTGCAGGCTGAAGACTGCAAGTGGTAAGGGGCAAAGTACAGTATAACAGGTGGTAGGGGGCAAGGTACCATACAAAAGGTGGGAGGGGGCAGGGCATGCAGCAGGCTGAAGAGCACAAGTGGTAAGGGAAAAGGTACAGTACAAAAGGTGGTAGGGGGCAAGGCATGCTGCAGGCTGAAGAGCACAAGTGGTAAGGGGCAAGGTACAGTATAAAAGGTGGTAGGGGGAAAGGTACAGTATAAAAGGTGGTAGGGGAAAGGCATGCTGCAGGCTGAAGCCAACATTTGTCTTCAGAGTACGATACCACCTATTATTACAGCAGTACCGCAGCATAAAAGGTGGTAGGCAGCAAGGCATGCTGCATGATGAAGAGCGCAAGTTGTAAGGGGGAAGATACAGTATAAAAGGTGGTAGGAGGTAAGGTACAGTATAAAAGGTGGTAGGAGGTAAGGTACAGTATAAAAGGTGGTAGGAGGTAAGGTACAGTATAAAAGGTGGTAGGAGGTAAGGTACAGTATAAAAGGTGGTAGGAGGTAAGGTACAGTATAAAAGGTGGTAGGGTCAAGGCATGCTGCAGGCTGAAGAGCACAAGCTAACAGACTGAACAGACTGGTTATTCAATCATGTATGTATGTATGTATGTCTGTACATATCCAGTGTGTGTATATATATATATATATATATATATATATATATATATATATATATATATATATATATATATATATATATATATGTATGTGTGAATGTAACCATTTGAAATATTATGATCCATTCTCGAAACAGGGATATTGAATGGCCTAATTACATTTTTTGGAATATTCCCTTTTCTCTTAGTATGGCAATCTGGGACTCAGGGACTTGATGTATATATATATATATATATATATATATATATATATATATATATATATATATATATGGGTCCCCTTCAGATGGTCAAACTTTTAAACTTTTAAAAGCTCAACTTTCATATGGCCGAGACCATATGATTGAACTTTTAAAAGTTTGAACGGTCTGAATGGGGATTTCCATAGAGCGCAGAACAGGAAGATTTCCCTTTACTGCAATGTAGTTCGATCTCGGAGTTGGTATATTTAAATAGCGGGGCATATGGGGTGTGCAGGGGAGCTTGTGTATGTATATATATGTATATATATATATATATATATATATATGTATATATTGACATACAAATACATTTATATACATTCAGAGGATGTGGTCGGCTTGCCACCCATATTGGAGGGTGAAAGGGTCTTGCCCACCCCCAACAAAAGGAAGTTTTAAGGAGAAGATTGATTTTTGAGATTCAATCTACTCAGGATTTTCTGTCTTTTTTTTGGCTTTTCTGCACTCAGAATTTCAAGTGCTGATATCTCAACAGGGAGCCAAGTTTACCTGACAAGAGATCTAAATGGGTGTGCCAACATCTGTTTATTTATTTATAATTTGTTTACTAGGCTAGAGCATTGATCCATATAAATCAATGTCAGGCTTAGCCTGGGACTAAGACAAAAAAATCGGAACTGTGAAATAAGCAACAAGATAAACAGAGGTAATTACAGTATATCAAGCAAGAACAGTTAACAATTCTAGTATAAGCTAAAACATATGCACAGTGACATAAACATAAGATAAATATAAGATAAATAGAAACAATAGCAGTATAAAAAGAAACAGTGGTTAACAGTTATAGGAAAATATGATCAACAGCATCCATGTATGACCATGAATGAAAGGAAAGATGTAAATGTATGTGCTTTATATATATATATATATATATATATATATATATATATATATATATATATATGTGTGTGTGTGTGTGTGTGTGTGTTTGTGTGTGCATGTGTGTGTGTGTTTGTGTGTTTATACATATGTGTGTGTGTATATATATATATATATATATATATATATATATATATATATATATATATATTAGAAAGGAGGAAGGAGGTATAACTGAGAGGTGAAGAGACAGGAGGGAATGTAGAATTCTGTAAGAGGAAGGGAAATGATTAGGAAAATAGTAGTGGTACATAAAGGGATGGAAGGGGGATGAAAGACTGAAGCAGAGGGGTAGTAATTACAGAAAAGTGTCTTAAAAACCATAGCAACAGGGAAGATATAAGGTATGTATAAATACTGTTATGCATACAAGGGATTATGCAATATGACCTGCATTAAGGCATTTTAAAAGACTAGTTTGTGGATGTGCTCTCTGTCTAAATTCATTAATTTAAAACCCCAAAACTTATTGTAATACATGAAGTATAGCTATTCATTTTCTATACAGTAGTACAAACTGTTAATACAAGAGGAGCTCTTAAGATTATTAGGCAATTGATTCAGAAGTATACACAAAGAAGACTAGAGCATCTGACAGAATAAGTGGCATATATATAACAACTGAAATGTACAAGGCAAACATAAACATAGGCAATTGTTTCTGATACATTCATAGCAAGGTACGACTTAATGGTAGAAGAGATCAGAATCATTCAGTAATATACAGCAGTCATCTCTTTCTTAAGTAAACATAACCCTGTGGTACAGACAGGAATTAAAGGAATGTTTTTATATTGCTGCACAACATACAGGCTTGTTTTGGGAAACAGCAAGCAGATTAAGTCATTAACTATGGTAGTTCACAAATGAATCAAAAGGCAATATTTATAATTCAATGTGAAATGTGCTAGAAGTCAGTTCATGCAGGCTATTAACAATATTTATTAATGAATCAATTAATTTATATGAGTACTAGTTAAATAAATGATATAGCAGAAGAGCAAACCTAAGCAGAATAAAGTCATAAACACCAAAGAGTCGAGGATGTGACAGCAGGTAGAATGAATCCATAAACAGCACGTTCCATATAAAAATCCAATGAGCGTTTATTGAGTATACAAAACAGGTGAGCGCTTTTGCCAACAGGCTTCCTCAGACCATTAATTCTTTATCTGACTAGACTTTATTCTGCTTAGGTTTGCTCCTCTGCTATATCATTTATTTAACTAGTACTCTTGTATGTGACTGGCTCAGGAGCATTTATTTCCTGGTGGTTTACTTCACTATTATTTTTATATACAATTAATTTATATGCTTTTGTTTATCAGGGAATTCTGTCTGGGAACTGAAATGCCCATTTTCAGCAGAGGCCCAGGGAGAAAAGCTCCAAAACAAGTACAGAAATACATTTTTGACAATTGAAAAGAAAGACAGTCAACAGATATTATTTGCAATGTATGTCAAAGCAAGTGGTCAACAAACATTACTTGTAAAGCTTTAATAAAATACCACAAAGACCAACGATCCAAGAAGTAAGCAAATTTAATGAAACACTTAGTGCCTCGGCTTGCAAAAACACTACAAAATACTGTTTGCTTATACACAGCATATTGGACAAAACAATTATTCAATTAAGCTTACAATTCAAATCACATACTTCCAATTACATTCTTTGCTGAGTCGCTGAGGCTACAAAGTACCATACTTTAAAATCAAGAGGGTTTCTTTTTTGAGTTTTTTAAAGACACACATTCCCCTATGCCAACTTGCAAATTTCAAGACACAACGTCTAAAAGAATCAGGGTTAGAGTTGTGTGCTATCAAAAAATGACTCCCAAGGGGAATCTCCAATTTTTTATTTTTTTATTTTTTATGTCCCTAAGATGTTCCTGCAACCGGACCCTAAAACTGCTATAAGTTTCCCCTATGTAAAACTTCTTAAATCCACATCTCAGCACATACACTAACCCCTCCGTGTTACAACTGTATTCATACCTAGCTGTAAACTTGATGCCATTAATGTAGGGAAAAGAGCTTACTACATATTGACAGATGGAACAACCATCACATGGAACAGTCCCCGGGATTCATGAAGCTTGCACCAGGTGCAGGCATAGCGTAGGTGGTATAATGCCAAATATGGCCGTCGAGTGATTCAGGTATGATCCAATTCCACGTGCACTACCGGCGTACGCCAGAACTGCGCAGCCCCCCGGCTTAGGTATGCTAATCACCCCATGTGCAGTGTCGCACCATGCAAATGAAGGCATATAGTGATTCATGAAGTGGTGCAGGCGTGTAAGCCACGGAAATGTAAACCAAAAAACATGGTTTACATTTTCCCAAACAGAACATCGGAGCTATGGAAGAGGGCCAGACCCAGGTATCACAACTTTAACATATGCCAATGGCGAAATACACAGCCAATGGCATAAGAAAAGATGCACAACACATAAATAACAACATTTAATGTCATGTCCACAGTAACGCACAACACAACCGCAGGGCATGTGTGCAGAAGCTGTAACATAAAGAAATAATATAAAAATGTCATAAAATCGTAACGTAATAGAAATCAGGTTTACAGCATAATACACAATGGCAGGCATGGAACACCACAACCAAGGTGCAAGGGTTGCTAAGGGCTTGCGATAGTGTTCGGTGTGGTAACTATGAATTAGTAGTCAATGCCATGCAAATGAGGCAGATAATACTGAATCGCAAATGTCCCGCCGGATGAAGGTTGTACCATACGACGCAGCAGTGTAACACCGAGGAGTGGCTCAGAGGAGATACATGACATCAGCAGAGGGGTGTGCCACCGTAGCAGTAAGCACATTGGAGCAATGCAAATCTGGCCTGTCCGTTGCTAAGCAAAGCTGCAGGACAGGGGTGGGGAGGAAGGTATAGAATCATTTAGCTGAGAGCACACATGGTGCCCAAAAGCGCATGTGTATGGGGATGAAAACGTGCCCGAAACCCAGTAATCGGATGCATGAGCTGCAAACAATAGCACAAACAGGAAGGTCATGGGAAGAAAAGAAGGAAATGCGGAAGTAGGGTAATTGGAGTACTAATGAGCAATCAACACCAATCAACCCACGATGGCCAATCGACGGCAGCTGACAAGTCTGCTTGCAGAAACTTGCAAAACAGGATAGGGGAGGCATTGGAATGCAAAGAAAGGAGGGGAGGTATTGGATTGCAAAGATAGGAGACCTGACACAGCAGAGCAAAGCAAACTGACAGCAGACTGGCAGTAGCACACATAACGCAAGATACGCCAGGTCCAGGAAAGTACAAATGAAAGTAGGCTGCAGGATGCACGCCAGAAAATGGTAGGTGCAACGTGCAGAAATGTAAATGGAAAGTCAAGAGGCAATCCATGGCAGGCAAATGTAATTCAACACCAAAGGCATTGCAATAGTAGTTCTGGCAGTAAAACACATAAGATACCCTGTAGCTACGATCGTACATACACACCCTATGACATCATCGGTGTTCACAGCACAATAGTATAAAGTGTGAAAGCACCCAACACACACCTGTGTATTCCCAAACACTGCACCATAGGTGTAAACACACGGGGAACTTTTAAAATGTACATGTTGGGAGCTGCCATAGCTGTGATTCATCAGCATGTGTTAGAGACTGAAGGTGTTGTGGAGGATGATGCCGACAACCACCACAGGCCTCGGAGGAGAAGGAGAGTGTTCAGACCAAGGGTAACCTATCAGGGGCTACATGACCTGGAGATAGTAGAGCGTTACAGGGTGGACAGGGACATGTTACAGCAAATAGTGGAGCTGTGCCGGCCACGCCTGAGAACCAGAAACAACAGAGGGAAACCCATCCCAGTGGACACGAATGTATGTGTAAGCCTGTGAATACTGGCCACAGGTACCTTTCAAAGGCCAACTGGAGATATAATGGGTATCTCACAGGCATCAGCATCCAGGGTACTACACCAGTTCCTGGATGCCATGTTACCACATGCCAATGAGCAGATATACTTCCCCCGAACTCAGGAGGAGTTGGCCAGCAATATGCACCACTTCCACCATGTGGCACACTACCCGGAGGTACTGGGTGTGATAGACTGCATGCACATACAAATCAAGTCACCACTCGGTGAGCATGGTAGGCACTACATAAACCGCAAGAGATTCCACTCCATCAACTGCCAGGTCGTGTGCAATGCCCAGGGCATTATCATGGATGTGTGTGCTGGCAGCCCTGGAAGCTACCATGACTCCCATATCTAGCATGCCTCACAGCTGTATCAGTTATTTGTCAGGGGGGACATCCCACATGGCCATCTTGTGGGGGATGCTGGCTATGCACTGGAGCCGTGGATGATGACTCCCATCAGAAATGCACACACACCCATGCAAGAACGCCATAATGAGGCACATGCACAAACCAGAATCATCATAGAGCATGTGTTAGTAATGCTGAAATCACGGTTCCAGTGCTTGGATACATCTGGTGGAGCCTTGCAGTACTCTCCAGGCACGTGTGCCCACATCGTCATAGTATGTGCCATGCTACATAATATGAGCATGAGGAAGCTGGCTGCAGCAGGGACAATGGTGAAGCAGCAATTAGCCCACCCACAGCACAGAGGGATGCTACAGCCACAGAGGGATTCGTGCCAGCCCAGTAGGCAGACGCCCAGTAGCCCAATATGCCTATGCCTTGGCATGCCTATGCCTATATAGGAACATATATATATACCTCCTGACATGCCCTGACTGGACTGACACATGACACCACACACACACAAAATGGATGGCACACATGACCACCCACCTGTAAATTGTAATGTATGGGTGGCCCAGTAATGTGTGACTCTACATGGGCAGCCTCAAAATATTGTAACACAACAGCTAGTGGAACATGGAATGCCAACACCTGAACAGTACATGAGCCTTACAGCATATGGTGGTGCTGTGTGCCTGTCACGTTCCCCGCTAGGTATATATATATATATATATATATATATATATATATATATATATATATATATAGAGAGAGAGAGAGAGAGAGAGAGAGATACACATATGCATATATATAATACAGATAGAAAGGGCAATAGAGTGATATATGGTGATATAGATGGATTCAGCGATATCTGCAAATATAATAGATAGTCCAACGACATTCATAACACCTCGGAGGCACAAATAAATAGGATACCGCCAACCATGAAATGTGTAACATACCGACATGCGTAACCACGAGGCTGAAAGGCCAATAGAACACAGTACCGGAACAGTACAGCCGCGAGTAATAGTATGATGACATGAAGGGACATTTAGTCACAGCTGCCGGTGTTGCGGTCCACGTAAGTACTGTGTTCAACTGTGTTTGTGAGTGCCGTAGTCTGTGTAAGTGTGCGTTGAGGGTGCCGTGTGCGTCTCCGTGTGACTGTAATGTGTGTGTGTGTGTGTGTCCGCAACATGTGTTTGTTAGTGCCAAGTCAGAAGCAGATCAGTACGGTAGGTGTGGGTATAGCTAGCCGTAGGCATACGGTTACTACCTTTCCCACAGTAGGAGGGACAGCCCCACCCTGGGCATGTGTGTCCTGACACAAAACAGTACAAAGGGCAAATGTCCGAGATGGTAGGACATAAATATGTCCCATATATAATTTAATAGTCGTATTTAATAGTTATGCCTGTATGTAAGAAACGTAAATGTTACATGCAATATGATAAGAAGCCAAAGTCACACAACAATAGGTATGTATTGAGGATAAAAGTATGTGCTAACCTGTGTACTGACCGTGGCTACATGTTGGCCTGTAAATAGCATTGTGTGTCCCGCAAGTGTACAACAATGACCATATGAAAAGGTGGCAACCCATGGCAAACAGGCTCTTTTACCAACACAACCACAATGACTGCAAATATCTGGGACAGAAATACAAGGGATAGCTGTCACTTACACGTATCCCTTGATATATCGCTGCAATTACGGAGGTATACAAGTAGCAAGCTCACCTGCAGATGATATAGAAACCAATTAACAATGGCCCAACGTACTATCCCATAACAAAAGTCTACTAACTGTTAGCTCTCTAATTAGGGACGGAGCCCACACACATATATACGGATTATGTAGAAATGCAAGGCCCACAAACCTGTATATGCTACGTACACCCACCGACATCCCCCACACTAGAAACTAAAGCAATACAGACTGTAATAGCAGCACAAACATCCAGTCAGTCAATTACAACAGCAGAACCCTCAACATACCGTGTGAGAGACACAATTAAAGGCGTCATGCAAAACTGCAGGCATTGTATAACGAAACAAACAGCCATGTTACAGGTTTTGTGTGCAATACTCCATTATCAGACGTTGGGATGACAGGTACACCCACATGTTGAACCAAATACTCTACCTGTCACACACAATCCACGGGGGACATGAATCCAAAGTATACTTGTCTCCATGCATAGCAGTTGCAATTACACATAACAAAACACAATACAGACCATCTCCATGAAGGTAGGGCAAATAGGCAATGCCCAAGTGGTGAATTCAGTTATACCCGACTGTTGCCGCGTAATTGGCGAATGGAGTAGCTGCACAGCTGATATGCAAGTAATTAGTCACTCAGGAACACCAATTGGCAGGATGAATCCACATGTTACAGGTATCGACGTATATAAGGATGACTTGGCAGACATTCAAACCGTATGCTCATACCGAATACCAGTTGAAACACTGTGAGAGAGATAGAAACAAAATGCCGTAACGATAACAAGGTATGTAGAACAGCCGATATGTAAGGTTATGTATAGCATGATCTGTATTAATTAGTTTTACTATATGTATAGCCTGGTTTGCATTAATTAAACGTGTCCACAATGCATAAAGTGGGGAAAGGTATTTATGTAGTGATGTCCTGCTGAGCATACTAACGCTTGTAGAAACTGTGCGTCCAGCAGTGGGACACAAGGTACACAGCACAGACACCACAAGGGATGCTACATGAGGGCGTTAAACAGAACAATTCCATACAACCCGCCGTCAGTGGTAGGGTATGTCCAACAAGGATGTGCCATAGCAGGGGATAGTATATGTTGATATACTGTCACAGCACACATGTGTATGGGCATATAACGTTAATGACATATCTAAGGTGGTCCCGCTGTGCAAGTATGCTTTGCATTATGGGATACTATGTGAAATATGTGTAATGTATAGTATTGTAGGTAGATATGACAGATATTCTACACAGCATAACAGGCATATCATGCATACCACAGGTATCATCTATTGGCATGTGCAATAACAGGATACATATGGCTTGCAGGCATGGGACATTGTAATAGCATGATAGCTAATCTAAATGGAAGGGCTACCAAGTAGCCATACACAAAGGACATGTAATAGCTTCACAGGTGCATAGTGGGGTACTATGCAGTCTGGCAAGTCCATGTGTAAGCACAACTACAGTGTTCACACTAGTGGCACCTCTCTAGGGTAGTGTCCTGTGAACAGCAGAGCCATGTGTTACCCACACCTCTGCACAGTACAGCCACTGCAGTGATCCCAGGCCTACATGTTTCTCCCAACCACCAAGGGAGGTATCACATGAACAGTGCTACTGAGTGTCCCTGCGTGATGTACATAGGACTTATGTTCCAAAGCATGTTGAGTGTCCTGTTTGGGAATGTAACCCTCAAGCACATCCCACTCATTGTGGCATGTATGCACATATCCATGAGCATGTTGCTCACAGTGGCTTTTGCTTATGTCGCGTATGAGGAGTATATCCATTAATAATGTTGTAGACATGGGCCCTGTCTGATCAGTAGAGGTCACCCCTGAGTATGTAGTATGCAAATGTGTACAGATGTGGTGTCCGTGGTGCAGCCACATATTTAAACTGTCGGAGCTCAGTAAATGTCATGGCGTGTTAATGTTGTGGTATGTAAAGCTGTAGCTGTTGTGTAAGGTACACCCTAAATGGGGTGGTGTACCCTTGAATGTGTGTAGATGTCTTGAGTTCAGAGGTATAATGGGTGCCTATGTACCAGCTACACACCCAGTACAGATAGGTGTGGCCACGTAGAAGGCACCTGTCACCCCTGGGATTCCGGATATTGGCAAAGGCTCTTGCCACCCCATGAGTGCCTTTTAGGCAAGGCTCAAATTTAAACCTACCACCCTAGAACACAAAAAAAGGAAAAACTAAGGGTAATGCTGCTCAATGCCAGAAGTCTAAATCTCAAAATGCACGCATCGAGGCCCTTCTCAGTATGGAGAACATCGATGTCTGTGCAGTGACAGAAACCTGGTTCAAGGCTCCTGAGAGCACCCCAGCACTATCAGGTTTTACCTCTTATCATGCGCGCCCGCCCCAAAATCCGGACAATACCAGAAAGGAGGGGGTATCCATATTCATAAAAGACACCCACACCTCAAGACTGGTGGCAACGCCACGATGCATCGGAGACCATCCAGGTGCAATTAACCATAGGCAAGACTGCTCTGCAAATTGTAGCATGTTACAGGCCACCCTCACAAACTCAGGAACCCCTACATGGCCTTCCTGAAAACACTAGAGGGATAAATGTATCACCAAACACCATCATACTAGGTGACTTCAATTACCCTAATATAGACTGGGAACACTACTCAAGCCCAAACACCCTAGCCCAAAAGTTCCTGGAATTCATAAACTCAAATGCCATGGAACAACTAGTCACCATCCCCACAAGAGGAGAAAACATATTTGATCTCATCATCACGAACATGGGAGCACAATGTTCAACATCGAAGTATACCCTCACTGGTGAGATCAGATCACAACTAATCTCGCTGGAGGTCCTCATCCCACCCCACCTGAAATAAAAGACCACAGTAAAGAACTTCTCACTTCACACTTCTAAAGACTAGTGTGGTCTCCTTTAAGGCCCCGAGCCGACGGAAAACAGTACTCAAGCCACTGAATCACTTACAAATGCCTACCAGCACCTGCAGGACTGCATGGATAAGGCAATCCCAAGCAAAACAGAGACTCTTTGTACTCAAGGCAAGCGTCCACTCTGGTGGACCCCAGCCATAAACAAACTCTACAACAAAAGGAGGAAGCTACTACAAGATAGAGCAAACAGCAAAGGTAAGACACCCTTGATCACTATAAGTAAAAAACTAAGAGCTCTCATAAAATCATCCAAAGCAAATTTTGAGAGAAAAATGGCTAAAGACTCAAAAGACAATCATAAGGCCTTCTTTTGGCTATGTTAGGAAACCTGGGAGGAAACTCCCAGATATGCTCAGAACTAGTTCAAAATGATGTGAAGATTACTGATCCTACAGACATTGCCAACATACTGGCTGGGACAGGTTCAGTGCAAACTTCCCCTCCCCCCAAAAGGAGAGATATCTATACCAAGCGATTGCAGCCCCCAAACATCTCTGAAGCCCAAGTGAGAACTGCTCTCAAAGCAAAACACAGCATCCATGGGACCTGATGGTGTCCCCGGCCAGGTGCTCCCACGAACTCAATTAAACCCACAGCTAGGACAGCTGTTTAATCATAGTCTTACCTCTGGATTCATTACCCAGGAGTGGCACTGCAACTGTGGTCCCACTCTCACAAGGCGGTTGCCTCACGACCCTGGAAATTACCGCCCATTAGCTTGACAAGCCTTATCTGCAAAGCCATGGAGAGGATCATAATGGACCCTCATAAATAAAGACATTAGAATTTACAGACTTTGGATCCATCCCAGTTTGAAGCTTTGTCAAAGGCAGATCATGCCTTCTAAACTTGGTTGACTTTTTTGAAACAGTCACCAAAGCCATTGATGAGGGAAAGGCAGTCCATACAGCCTACCTCGATCTGGCGAAGGCCTTTGATACAATACCCCACTCGGGTATCATTGAAAAACTCATCAGCTTAAATGTTAACCCATACATCACAAGATGGGTTGCAAACTGGCTGAGTGACAGAAACCCACAGGGTCAAGAGTTGCTGGCGCCATGTCAGACTCAAAAGCCTGTCACAAGTGGTGTACCACAGGGAGCTCAGTCCTGGGCCCACTCTTGTTTGGCATCTACTTTTCGGAAGTACAAGCAAACACAGGAGGGTTATGGTGACAAAGTTTGCAGATGACTGCAAACTGGAAGCGCCTATAGTAGAAAACACATCTGACACAGATATCAGCTTCAGAAGGGTCTCGAAGCGGATAGCGTTGCAGAGCCATGGCCTAAGTTAAATGCCAAAAATGCATAGTCATACCCTTGGGAAAAACAAAGGTTACCCCTAGCTACTAAAATAGGTGGCAATCCACTGGAAGTACAGAGAAGTTATCAGGGACCTGAGGGACCCAGGTTGATAGTAGTCTGTCATTCGACACCCATGTAGCTAAGTAGTTAGGAAGACCAGCTACATTGCCCACCTTATCATAGAGTTCTCATCTAGATCAAGGGGAGGTCATAGTCTCCCTATATCATCACTCATTAGACCAATGATTGGAGTACAATGCCCATTCAAGTATATCCTGACCCGACACTTGCAGCAGCTGGAGGGCCACAAAGTTCCCTCACCAAAGGATAAGATTCTCAAAGCGTCACATCCTATGCCGACTGAAAGAACTCCAGCTCTATTCAGTCACCATGCTCAGAGGCCTTTGCCTAATGTACAAGGCCATGTCAAGCCCAGATTTGATGAATATGCTTCACCTCAAAAAATCTAGATAGTCAGGCCACAAGGGAAGACTTAAACCTCGACCTGACTATGGGGCCGTGCTGGAGGATAGATTCATCACCCAAAGACTCCCTATGCTGTGGAATAAAGTCCCAGTATATGTGAGGCAGAGCACCTGTAGCCTTGTTCAAGAGAAATCTTGGTAAATGGATGGGAGGTCGCCAGATATACCCCAGAGTTACCTCAGTGTCACTGCTCAACAGAGGCACAGCAAGTAAATAGGTATAGTTCCCCATACTAAAGGGGTGAAGTAAGCATAAAACTATAGACTGGAAAGCTTGTAAATGCCCTCGGGCAAAAGATAGCCTAAGTATGAACCCTATGAACCTAGACCTATGATATCCATGCCACAGTGGCAATCTGGTAACCACAGAATTGGGTCACTGACATATGTGTGTACTACCAAACATGTACAATGTGATATGTATGTAGAGGCTACCACCATGTGATAGTCAGTGGGTGAATGGTGTTATACAAGGTGATGTGCATGCACCTTGTGTCATGCAGCTTGATACCATGTCAAGTATATCATGTATCTGTCACAGTGACACCGATATGGATGGAGTCAGTATCAGCTGGTGGAACCCAATCATGGTGCTTTGTATACAGGGTTTGAAAGCTAGGCAGGGGAAAGTCCCCTATTACTAGCCTGTTCTACCAGAGGAAGCATATACTGAACATGGGGGCCTATGACTAGGGACTGTGAGTATGTCAAATGTTACCTGACATAGTAGGTACACACTATGGTATGCTGGCCTCACTGTGTGTGTCCTGTCCATGAGCCACATTGCATAACATCCTGAGACACAGGGTACGATGTGCAGGTAGATGTGTATGTTGTCAATACCAGAATGGGGAATGGTGCTGAAAGGCAATGAGAGGACAATGTAGGATGTGTGGACTCCCATACCATCAGCAACTGCCCTGGTAACTGTATGAAAGGAGTCCACCATGTGTAGGGGCCATGCTCTGGCCCTAACAAGCCCAACCCGGGTGGCAGCAAAGGACGGGAGCCCAACAATGTCTCTGTGAATGATGTCCTTGATGATGTGCCCCATAGCCATGCAGAACCATCCAGTCAGGTGTGTAGGACTATAGTCCCACTCGTGCATTGTGGTGCCACCTGTGTGTAGTGTGATAAATGCTGCTGTGTGCCATTCAGGGGCTACAATGTCTGAAAAAAGGCTATTACTGAATATGGTGGCCTAGTGGGGAGACATGTCATTCAGAGGTCGGTGGACATCACAGCCTGGGACGTTGGAAGGTGACATGGGGCCAGTGTCCCAGGACATATAGAGTGTAGGTCAGTACTGTGTAGGTGTGACTACAGGGACACCACAATGTTCATGTATGGATTGTGGCCCTGTAGTGAGTGAGAGGGTGTAATGTTAGCATTGAATCCATCCTCCAGCATGTTGCCAACATCACCTGGGTCTGTAATGTTCCTGAGTGACTGTGGTATGTGACAGCAGATGTGGGTGTTGCCATCGACTACTGACATACCACCATAATGGCTGGTGGTACACCCCAGAATGTGTGGCAGTCATGTTTACGTAGCTAGTCTTGGAGTATGTGATGATGGACCCTGTGGCCCCACCACAGCTGACCAGTGAACCACCCCACACATGGGAATGTACATCACTGTGCAACAGCCTACACCTGTTGTTGTACATCATATGTCCATGGAACATGACCACCAGAGTGGCGTCTGTTATCTGGTGTGTACCATCATGGCTCTGTGTGGAATAGCATGATCCATGCAGTTGTGTACATGCTAATGAAGTGCACTGGGGTATGTGTCAGCATTTGTATGTGCATTGTCCATCTGCACGGGTGTCATGACATTAACAACCGCTGTCAGCAGACGTCTGTAGTAGGTGTTGTAGTACTCATGTACTGTGTATGCTGTGATGGGTGTGGTGCCGGGATGTGGCTAACAAGGTTGATTAGCATATGTTCGGAATCCACCAATGAGGGGATAACCCCAGGTGTGTAACACCAGTCACATGGTGGTAGTGTTCATGCCAAGGTTAATGTAGGTCTTGGAGGTGGTGTTTATGGGTTGATCCAGCAGAGCGGAGGTTATGACTCATGGATGTGTCGGTACATGAGTGGCTATCACAGTTAAGTGTGGGGTAGTATCAGTCACACATCAGTAGTAGCTGTCTGAGGCCCACTGTCCAATATACCAACAAAGAAGGTATGTTAACCGTGGGGTATGATGTTGACTCTGTAGCTTGTTACAATGTGTATAGCGGTCCCGGACACAGTTAGTTGCACATGGAGCACCTCTGATGCATTGTGCTAAGTAACATGCCAGGATGTGTGCAAAACATAGTGGGATATGGGAACCCCTCAGCTGTGGGTGTGCCGGTCCAGGTATGTGCCTGAAAGGCATGGTCTGTCTATAACCTGTCATTGCAGGTGTGCTCTGCAGAGCCTAGAGGCAGGTCCCAGCCACTGCAGAGATGTTTGAGTGGTGCATTATAAGGTGTGCCTTGCCTGCGTGCGTCACAGAGGAAGATGCAAGCATTGTGTCACATGACCCCATGTCGTGCCTGCCAGTTCCCGTCCTGCTGGTGACAGTTATTGGAAACTGTGCAAGACAGGCAGTATAGAAGCAGCAAGAGCCTTACATGTGAGCTGTACTCCCAGGGCTGACAGGTGCAAGTCATCTGTGCCACAGCATTGTGTTTGACCAGGTCAGTCAAAGTGGACAGATACCAGATGCCTGTGGAATGACATTAGGAGCATAGGCAACTGTTGAAGTGACACAGTCAGTCATTGTACAGTGGTATCGTGTCCGGACAAATGCAAAATGCTCCCCAGGGCTTGGCCCACACCCTCAGGGCTATAAGACTGGTGAGCTATTGCATGTCCCTGCACACGTAGTCTGTGAAGTGGTATCACAGGGCAGTCACACTAACATGGAGAATGACAGTCACATCGTACCTGGTGAGGTGTGGCATGGGTGCATATGTTATGTTGCAGAAGCAGTTACCTGACAGCAAGATGTAAGCGACTATTGCCTTGTGTAGTCTGCTGTGTGGAACTGCAGTGTGACTCCCTACAGAGTCATCTATGACTGGTGTGTTGTGAATGTTATAACTCCCTATTGGCTGTATGTGATGGGCACAAATGAGTCTGTGGGCTATAAGCTGGTGATGTTGTCTTCCATGATGGGGGCTACCTCTGGTGCCTACACTGAGTATGGAGACATACTGCACAAGTTGTCCTCATAGCTGTGGCCAGTGGTGTAGATCATGTGAGACTATGTGATGGGTGGGGTGTGTTGCGAATGTTACACATCCCGAAATGACTGTCAGGTGCAGTCAGGGTTGGTGACGGCATTACCCCCAGCCATAGCTGTCCACGTCCTGTCCCCAAAATGAGGAACATTAGCCCTCATACTGTGTGACAAATGGGAAAAACGTGGAACACTTACAACTGCCTTACTAACAGCTTCAACTAGGAAGGGCATATGATGGCTAAAATAGGCTGGTTTTATGTATAAAAAAGATATTCTAATGAATTAATATGATTCCCATCTATTTAGCCATGGCTAGCAGGTAAACAATTTCCAACAATGAATGTGTGACAGACCCTTTCAATGTGGAACCTTGAGGAACATGCACCTTTTAGAACCCCAAATGAGGTACGTTCCTTGTAATGAGGTACACTTGAGAGCTATGCCCCCAGCACGGCTGCAGAAGTGCATCCCCCACAGGCTGTAGTGTCGTATGTTGGGAGGTGAGCATTGAATGTGTACATGAGACAATTGCTCTATTGCCACATGTACAACATATCCCTCATATAGACAGGCAGTAGCACTGGTACGTGACAGTTGGACATGCCTGTATATACAACCATGTCCCACAGGATATGTGCGTTACGCGTGTACAACAGCTGTTGTACCATAAGCAAGCTGGGAAGTGTAGGACAGCCAGTGTACCTGTGGGAAATTGTGTGGAATGGGTGCTATAGTAATCAGTAGCTCATGACATGCTCACAAGTTTTGAACAAGTGCCTAGCATGACCATACAATACAGATAGGGTTTTGGATAATATCAACCCACAAGTGGTGATGACAGTCATTTTGGGTGGCACCGCACTATAACCCTGCTGAGTATGGTGTCCATGTCCATGAACTATTATCACTGTAGATGTTAGCAGTACAGATGTACAAGACAGCACGGATATTTGATTACAAATACTTTTGTATGTCACAGGAGTGTTCCACCAGTGGCCTGTTGACAGACTCACAACTACAAAAGGTGCAAGAGTGACATGTGCACATCACACCAGTGCCAGCTACAGTAGAACAGGGTTAATGTGTTGTACCCCACCCTCATTGTAGCCCATACCACACAGACAAATGTTAGGCATCTGTGTATGTAAGGCTGTGAATGGCCATGACCTATCAGTATAGCTGTGTCAGTGTTGTGAACAACATACAGAATGGGCTGTGTGGGTGAGGTGTGTGACATATGTGCACAGTCTGATGGATGATACCAGCATTGTCACCACTAGGTGAACATCCCTGTACCCATAAACTAATACCTAGGCTGTGGTCAACATTATGGACACTGTGTAAGGGATGGTGCTGTGCAGTGCACCCCCTGACTTGGTGATGCCTCCAGGCCCCTTAGGTAGTCATATGAGGTATCCATGTCATGTCAGGGTGCCATCCATGAGCACGGAGATCACTGGACAGGCATATACAGCACTGTGGTGACCAATATTGGATCACATACCACCTTTAAGGGGTAATGGCTATGCATGGATGTGCGATACCAGCCTTCACAATCCTCACCTCCACTATGCAGCATGCTGTCTACCTTGCAGAAAGACATTTGCTACACCATGATGATGGACATGCTACATGTCCATATCCTGATCTATAAGACATATGTCATGGACAGACACCGTCCTAATACTAGGATCGCCACAGGCTGGACAGATCCCTGTGCCATATATGTGACATACTCCCGCCATACCATGCAACCCTGTCCATCAAAGCTGCACATGTCATCCCAGTCATACATGGTGTGATGGCCGCATGGTAGATGTACTATCAACTGACTGGATCAGTAATGTGGCACTGATGCACCTTGCATTGGCATAATGGCTGTCTGTTACAGCTTGGAAACCGTGCCAGCACATGCTATGGTTGATAACCATCCCTGCGAATGTCGTCTGACTAGCCATTGTCCCATGTCTATCACATGTGCAATACAGGCGATCCGTGGCAGGATGTTGAACAGTTGTACAGTGCTGTGTAGATGTATATGGCCAAACACATGCATGTACAGGTGTCCATGCATATGTGTGCATTGTCACTGCTCAAGTCCATTACGGCTGAGTCTGTGTTGATATGTGACATATACACAGCATCCAGGTCAACAACATTACCGTGGACACATCCAGGCATGTGCAGATAGGTAAGAACACAAGTGCAGGCAAATAGACATGCCCACAGCAAGACAGCATTTACATGGAGTATGAACACTGTAATGAGGTGACACACATATATGGTGATGATATCCAATGCATAATGGGTGTGACATGTGTGTAACACAAACACGTCAGTTGTGTCAGTGTCATGATGCTTTGCATAGATAACTGTGCAGATGTAGTAGATGTCATAGAAATGTATGTGCAGCAGTATCTCTGTACATCACTGAAACTGTGACCTGTCACCATCATTATGTCTTACAGATAATGCCCCATACACGCCTCCCAGCATACAGCCGCCAGGAGGATGATGTCCTCATCCCACAGCTCCATGACAACTATGACTTGTTGTTTAGTCATGTGCCACAGCATGCCCAGCAGCGGGATGACCTGTGGCAGGATCTACGCAGGAGAGTGAACGATGTGGGTGGCCATAACCGCACCTACCAGCAGGTGCGCAGACACTGCATGGACTTGATATGACATGCAAAACAGCGTGCCACTGCAATCGCCAGGGAACAAGGTGGAACAGGTGGTGGGCCACCAACCCAGCCCCCACTCCCACACACCGAGGAGCTACTGGCCAGTCTGGGGACACCCAGGGAACAGCATCCAGAAACACTAGCTGCCATCGTGGAGGTGGGTGTCTCCCAACCAATGAGCCTGGAGTTGCCTGGTAAGTCAGTACTGCACATATGGCTATTATATCCCATGTAGTTGCATGTGTCACTGTACATTATGTAAAGTAACAACATATGCAAGGTATGTGGACACACATGCTGCATACTACAGTATGCTACATTGTGTATGCACACATGTGCATACTATATGCTAGTACACAGGTGAATGTGTTCACATGCACAGTGCAACCTGTGGCTGTCATACAGTCATGGATAATATTCATACTGGTGTGTCACCCCTATACAGGTACCTCTGGCACAGACATGAGTCCGTTGCAGGTGAGACTGTCATCAGTATCAGGTATGTTACAGTGTTGATCTATTTGCCATGTGGCCAGTTAACACTTGCACACCTGATGTTTATTCCAGTCACGATATGCAGGTCGCATCACCCATCATTCACACAGGCCACCCATGTGCAATATATACAAATGTAATGATACACCGACTTGAAGCCACAGTACTTGTCATTGCGACATGTGTGGTCAGCTGTGCATACAACGGTGGAGGTGTTCTACAATGGAGGCATATGTAGTATGCATTGGAACAACATGTGTGAATGCACACAGTACCACACAGTGAGCTGTGATATGGGCAGCCCACAGGTGTCACCATTGTGTCATATGCCCCTGCATTGGGTGCACACATTGTGATGTGCCACCTGACATGTCCCAGACATGTAGTGTTCTGTCTGCAATATTGTCACACTATCGCATGACCTATACCCCACATACCAAACATACAACCCGTTGTCTGCATAGCCCTGTGGATTGTGACATATCTGACATCTATGGGTGTATGTCATATGGGACAACACAGACATGTGAGATAGATGGCCATCACACACAATTGGCCAACACATGTGCACACATGGCCATGGGGGATGGCCAGAGGCATGTAGCCACACAGTACATGGGATGTGTATACACACTGTTGCACATTGTCAACACATGGTCCAATTATAGCCTTAGTTGACCGATTATACAATTGATGTGGTACACTGGACAACCTAAAAGCCTGTACACAGCTACTGGAGGTGTCACTGAAGTCTACCATATAGGATCTGTTGAACATCATGACTGTGTTGCAGTTATGGCTATGCAATGTGTACATATTATGCATTCTACAGCAACATAGATGCCTCATGATGCCATGCGATGGCACAGTGTCTGTACTTCACACTGTATAGCAATGTAGACGGCTCACCCTACCCTCCCATGCTCATGCACATTTGCTAAACATGCATTCTATCTGTAGGGCATACACACAACACTGCAATGTGAAGCCCATTATGATGCTGTACATGTGTCAGGACACCATTGTGTCAGACATGTATGCATGTTAATGTACATGTCAGCAGATTACATGTCAAGGTCACGTCAGCCATGTGTACTGTTATCCTGTTCTGGGCCACATGGTGTATCATGGGGATGCATGCATACTACCATGATTGTGTGAACTGCATGGCTACTGATATGACACCTGCTTGCTGTAGTGTGCACCCCAGGGAGGTTATGCTTACTAACACTATTAATGTCTGAGCTGCATGCCATCTGCTGTATCGCAGGCATGCTGCATGCCATCTGACAAATCACATGCATGGTGTGTCTGTGTGTGTGTGTGTGTGTGTGTGTGTGTGTGTGTGTGTGTGTGTGTGTGTGTGTGTGTGTGTGTGTGTGTGTGTGTGTGTCTGTGTTTGTGTGTGTGTGTGTGTGTGTGTGTGTCTGTGTGTGTGTGTCTGTGTTTGTGTGTGTGTGTCTGTGTTTGTGTGTGTGTGTGTGTGTGTCTGTGTTTGTGTGTGTGTGTCTGTGTTTGTGTGTGTCTGTGTTTGTGTGTGTGTGTCTGTGTTTGTGTGTGCATGTGTGTGTATGCGTGTGTGTGTGTGTGTGTGTGTGTCTGTGTCTGTGTGTGTCTGTATGTGTGTGTGTGTGTGTGTGTGTGTGTGTGTGTGTGTGTGTGTGTGTGTGTGTGTGTGTGTCTGTGTCTATTGTACTTTACAGTATTTCTTTGCATTCACAGGTGATGTAGGTGCGTTACTGTCCTGCGGTCCATCTGATGTTAGTGTCCTCACAGATACTAGCGGTGATGAACATATGCATGAGGTACAGGCAGGGTTGTCAGGGGCTGAATCTGTGCCAATGGTTAACATCCCAGCTATGTCCCCCTCTTCCCCGCACACAGTTCTGCTGCCAACACATACCGCATCACCAGTGGCCATAGAGGAAGGACAGTCAGTGTCTGTTAGCATGGAACAGGAACGTGTGGTGGCTCCAAAGGTGTGTCTACACGCCATGATGTCAGTGTAATGACTGCAGATGTGCCACACAGGCATGTGGCCAGAGCTGCTCGTAGGAGGACCTCTGGCAGACATGCACCTGCAGGACAGAGCGCAGCAGCTGGTATCACCAGACGCATGTTCCAGACTGTAATGGCAGCACAGGCACGTGCTGAACGGCAGAACAGAGAAGGGCAGAGGCTGCAGAGGGCTGCTATCCATACCCTAAATGACAACATCCAGGCATTGGCAAATGCTCAACAGCAGATTGCTGATGTTCTAGATAGGCGATTAGGTGAAATGGTTGAAATCCTTGACCAAGGCATGGCAATCCGCGAGTGGGAGCTGTCTGTGCTGGAACATCTGGTAGGAGTGAGGCGTAGGCCATGTGGACATAGGCCAGCAACACCACCTAGTGTAGGTCAACGTGAGCATGCCACCTCACATGCCTGCTCCCATAGTGCCGGTAGCAGTAATAGTGCAGCTGGTGCTGCGCTGTCAACACCAGGACACAGCAGGCCACATGGACATGGCCCTGGATGTTCTCAGCGGGGACACGGTTCCAGCAGACATGTGTCGTCGGGCAGTAGCCACTCTGTACCTCCACCTGGTAATGCCCGTGCAACCCCAGGCAGGCTCAGGTCACGTGGCCGTGGACGGACACAGTGAGCTGTACAACCAGCTCTGTACAATCTGAGGCTGTCAATTATACCCCGTGTAGGTCTCACAAATGGCAGAACTGCATACACGCACACAGCAAACACAACTGTAGGGCTCCACAACATCCACATGCATTCTGAACAGACATGTCCAATCAACTAACCGGCCCTTACACACACACATGATATTATCCATTGGTGCAGCCTATGCCCCTGGCAAACATATCACCCTGTGCATATGATGAAGCCTGTGCCACATCCCTGTCATCCACACCATCGGTGCAGGATTATGCACAAATATTCTGATGCACAGGGTGAACAGAATAGTGAGAGGTGTATGTAATATTACCTGTGTATGCATAGTAAGGGATGTGTATGTTGCAGTGGTTGTGTGTGAATACTGAGAGATGTGTATGTGACATAGGTTGCGTACTGTCGACATGCACCGGTCATACCATGTAGTGCAGGTGCAGCATGCATTGTGATGTGTTCACGGTATGTGTCTCGGTTACATCTGTAGCACCATGTTGGTTGTGATACCCTGGTTCTCTCCTATGGTGTACTTGCATGTGCCTACAGGTAGCAGTGTTTGCTGTCCCCCACGTGTAACTGTGGATTACTCACAGGCACGTCTGGCAATATCAGCATGCTACATGTACCCTCAAACTGACTGTTGGAAACACCAACATGACACAGATGTCTGCACATATACTGCACCAGACGCATGTGGTCAGTGCCACAGGCTACACTGGACAGAGATGTGACATACATAGCAGGACACATTACAGGTATGGTGACATGGTGTAGGGGTTGTACACAGCGGTCTGGCCAATGATGATGTGAGGTGTCACTTGGTAGCTGGAGGCCACACTGTGCAGCAGTAGGACCATGTAACAGTATGAGAACATGGCCACATTCATGGGGTGTACACCACTATAACGCACACCCCATAGTGTGCAAGTGGGGACCCTTGCCGATGTGGTCATCACCCTCACAGTACTATGCACCCACATGACGTGTCACAGAGAAGGAACATGCACAGGTAGCCAGTATGGCTGGGACCTATGGCATCAACAGGGTAGTGCACTGCATCACCATTACGGGTTAGTCACCACGTGGGGTTAGTGATCATTTCTCACCGTATATTAGCATACACCCTCACACCAAGCACCAGACATACATACAGACACACACACACTGTGGTGACCACACATGTGTATACGGACAGCCGACGTGTGTGATGCACCACACCGGCCGACATCATGCTTCCCACACTGACAAATGTACAGATCTCTACAACGGTGTACAGGGATGTGTAACAACTGGGACATATTCCCCACAATATGTGGCATCTCTGGTCACACATTCGGACACACATGGCAGTGCTGAGAATGATACACCTGCCATATGATGACACGTTTGATAGACATGCAGCGGTATTGATTGCATTATGTGTACCAATGCTATATCTGGCAAATGTGCTGCTATATGCACACGGGAGGTTGTAGGTGTTACAGGTTCCATGTGACATATAGTTGGTAACACCTGACCGCTGTGTATGCATTATGTCAGCACCGTCATGTAACAGCGACATAGCATACTGTTTGCACATGGCATGATTGGATGGTGTGTGACACAACTGTGAGCCACCCCCTGCACACATACATCTACACAGGTGGTTCACCACGTTATGTACACACATCCCTCCATACGTGCTGATACAGGGCCCTACATATTCCCACAATGGTTTACGCAATATCCAGTGGATGGTTTGCCCCATTATTGAGAATATAGGTGTGTGCTATACCCACATCACTCCCACGGGACGGGCCTACTAAATCTCTGCCAAACAACACCTAGGCCCATTTCTGCATACCCATGATTCCCATACCTGACACCCCTCCACAGTACCCATTACACATGTTTAATGTGAGCAGTACTGAAGTGTGGAGACACTTATATGCACTCCCCACTCTCCAGATATCAGTTTGTACATCATACATTCTATCGACACATGTGTCATTACCCTTGCACCTGCTACTGTTGCATGTACAGCTATAATGTATTTGCTGAGGTCACTTATTTTGCGTCAATGACGGTTGACACTACGTATGGATCAATTTTTGGGGTCCTGAAATGGACACCTATATGCATGTTTAAAGTGTAGAACTTGCTGGACTGTCACTTTCTGGCCAATGATTTGGAAGGCAGCGGTTTATTCACCTTTCCTGCATGTCTGTTTGTCTACCCATATTAGCTATGCCGTGGCCTATTTATGTACATATGTCATATCTACGGGACATATGTTTGTTGTGTATACATATATACATGTACAGTCCTCATTTCATAATTTGCTTTGGTTTACGTCTGTGGATTATGTGTATACACATATATCTATATCCATACCATACCTTTCCACTGTACAGATTGTCAGAGTGTACAGCTGGTTGCCTCTTTATCTTGATTGTGTTTTCATAAACTTGTGTCTATCTGGCAATGTAGTGGCATTTCATTTAAGACTTACGTTGGGAAATACTGGCAAGCAGTTCAGGTTACGACTGCATACCCTTCAGAGAATCCATGCTGCTGTCACACCCGTTATTCTATCCACTTTCTATGTTTGTTCTGGCACATATCTGGGGTTTGTCCCTATTTGTACCGGTAGTTTGCATGCCTTTGTCCGGTTTCATACTTTATGGGGTTAACAGGTTTGAGCCATGTATATCTAATGTGGGGGAAACAGCATTCATTTACTATGCTGTGAGCGGATCACACACGCAGGCGCTTGCATTTCCTTATTGTGGGTTATGCGAAGGCGCACATGCATATCCTTATTGTGGGTTACATATGTTTACTAAGTCTTTGTGCTTATGTGGGCTTTATTACTTGTGACAGTACCAGTAAAATATCTGTAATCCAGTTAACGGACATATGCGAAACACATGTTCACCTTTACATATTTAAATGTCTGTACAGCACAGACACATTCATTACACTTTAACATTATATGTGCTGTAGTCGTAGTTGAACCGGGACTGCATTCACGTTGGCCGGATGCTGTAACCACTATACTTTTGGTGTTCTGACTCATTTATATGCGTACCCATAGTACATAGCTACATTAACATATGCCTCATCACTTCACTTACGACACAGGCATCCATTCTCCTGCTGGGAAAAATGTGGTGCTACATATTATACATTCCCTATTCCCTATTGCTCTGGACCCAAGCTGCATATTTAATCACTGCAAGGATATTCAGAACCCAAAGGCTTATAGTCCTGACACATACAAGTCTTTAATTGTCAGGGTGTTCATGTGGTGATCTGTGTTTAGGCTTGTCCGACTGGTGAACGGAACTGCCCTGACCATGTTCAAATGTCAGACAAAGCACATGGACAGAGTTTGTCCATTTTAAACATTTTATCTGTGTTTACAGGTGTTTGGGTACCTGTCAGCAGCTTATAATGTTGGCAATACATAATATGGGTGGGGGTGGTTACAATACATAATCCACGGTGAGTGGTGTTCCCATTCACATTATTTTACCTGTGTTTACAGACACAGGTGTTTGGGCACCTGTCAGCAGCTTATAATGTTGGCAATACATAATATGGGTGGGGGTGGTTACAATACATAATCCACGGTGAGTGGTGTTCCCATTCACATTTGACTATTTCCTGTATTCATTCATATGAGGATTATTATTCTGGACATGAATTAACTATGAATTAACTACAGGTATGCAGTAGTACAGTAAACATATGTGAAGGTTTGTTACAGTAAGAATGTACGGACCTCTGTAATACTCAGGGACTACCCCGCATCCTTCACAACATTTCATGCTAATGTACATATCATTATTCTGTGAAATTTCGAAGTTTGTGAGAGCAGTATTTACATCTGTCCCTATTTGTCCACCCATCATTTTAGGTTTTGTCCAGATTTTGTTGCTGTAATAGGTTGAGAGGTGGTGTCAGTATGTGATTGAGTTGAATATATACTGTCGATAATTTAGTGGGGAGTATCAATCATTTTAGGTTTTGTCCAGATTTTGTTGCTGTAATAGGTTGAGAGGTGGTGTCAGTATGTGATTGAGTTGAATATATACTGTCGATAATTTAGTGGGGAGTAGGGTTACCACCTGTTCCTCTTTGCGAGGGGAAGTCCCACTTTGGACAGTTGTGTCCTGCGATGAAACCTAAGACATGGCAAATGTCCTGTGATTTTAAGACAAAAGAATATTTCTTATTTTCTTTAATAGTTGCATGATACAGGTATTTTGTATCTGAAACACATAACTATTATTTGGGATAGCATAGGCAATTCAAATGCTATGAAATAAGCTTTTATCTTGGCAAACAAGTGTAATTCTGTCCTTTGCACTGGCCGGGGATATGTTTTATCCTGTAAATTCTCACATTTCTACAAAAGATGTCTCACCTTTGGCATCTGAACAGGTGGCAACCCTAGTGGGGAGACCTGCATGGTGGACAGGTGTTCCATCCTGCGTAGTATGTTTTGCATGTCTGTCTAGAAACTGAACAGTACCGTGACTACACATACATGTTTTGTCCAGATGTGTACAGTACTAGACACTGTGGCTTGTAAACAACTCTGATGTTTCAACAGGTTACTTATCCCACATGGGATGTACACACATTTTGCCAAAACATGAACGCACGGGCATTTGGATTTATGTAACTGTGATGGGATGTTTACAAACGTGGGATACATATTTGCAATCCTGGCATTGCCTATGACGATACTTCCTACTACATATGTGGAATACTTGCTATGTGTAGGTGTACGGCTACGCAAGGCTGGTAGCTGGATTTGGTGGACATTCGGACATGGGTGCGGGTTATGTGCTATACAGGGGATGTTGCGTATTGCATTTGCATGCATGGGTTCTGCATTTGAATGTCCCGGTTCCGCATATAGCATCCTATGTGTATGTGCCGGTTACGTTCCTGTTCATGTGTATAGCACATTTTAATATTCATATGTTTGTGTGAGTTTGGTATACAATATGGACTGTCAGGTTTCTTTACGGTTGTTATATGGCCACAACTGCCCAGCTGTGTACTATCACTACCACTGTGGGACTGCTGGTGACCCTGCCCATGGGGCTAGACGTGTGTATTGGCGGCGCGCTGACATGATGTGCTTCACTTCCACTGGGTATAACTACTTACAGTGCAGTACATTACGGACACATGATTTTAAATATCATTTGTTCCATGGATGGAAACTCATATTGTGTTGTGTGCATTTCTGTTTGGTTCTCCATTTTGTGTGGCCGGGAACTGTCTTGCATGCTTTGCATACGTTTCATTATCCACAGACACTGATAGGTGCGATTACTATTGCAGGCAGACTATAATATTCAGCAGTTTATGTTGCTCATTGACAGCCAACATTGACATGCCTCCAGGCACAGCTTAGTAACGCCCCATGCACTCGCGCACGTGTCCTATGCACGTGGATGTGGTGGCAGCGCACCTTCATTAATATGCATATGGCGCTACTACACCATATATACGCCGCACGGCCGGCACAGGCCTTACATCGGCCTTGCGCCGAGCTTCATGAATCCGGGGGGAGTGTCTTTATTTATGCTTAAGCTCTGACTGACATTAACATCTGGTAAACAAAATTGGTTATGTACCAGAATATCAGACACATTCCTAGCTCTTTTATATGCAATACTCACAAAATCAGGTAGTATAGAGTTCAAAATTGTATCCCTTAGGAGCATTGGCAACAAGCTACGTGTTTTTTTAACTATTTCCCCAGGTATAACATTATAAGTTGTCACCAAGAAAACTTTCTTCTGCTCTCCGTTATTCACAGCTGTATTGGTGGATTTATTTCCACCAGTACAAACATTATATTTTCCATTAGTACGGTCATAATGAGAATCTTCCTGAGAGTTAACAGAATATCTCATGTCCATAATTTTTTGTTTAGCTTCCCTGACCAGCTGGACATCATAGCCTATTTTAATAAGCATTTTTTCTGCTTCAGCTATCTCTAAGTCAAAGCTCATATCAAGGCTACATAGCCTATGAATTTGTAAGAATTCATTATAAGGCAGTACCTTGACCAAATGTTTGGGGTGACAACTATTCCCATATAAAAATACATTTCTGTGTTCAAATTTCCTATGGAGACTAGTAGTAAATCCATCTAAGCTTATATCCAAAAACTTCACTTGTGGGCCAAGCCGTATACCATCAAAGCTTAAGCCCATAGTATTAGATTGTAGGTCATTAACAAACCGAAGGGCCTCTATCTGGCTTCCTTGACATAAAAAAATAAGATCATCAATAAATCTAAAATATAAAATAACTTTTGATCTAAAAAAATCATGTCTATAAATAAAGTAATCTTATAGTTTAGCCATGACTAAATTAGCATACATGGGGACAAAAGCCACCCCCATAGCAGTGGCCTGTAATTGCTGGAAAATGTCTCCATTGAACTTAAAAATTATTTTTTAAACAGAACATAACTAAATCTATCAGAAAATGAGACATGGGAGAGTCCCCCCAAAAAATGGAACAGGGCCTGAATCCCTATTTCACGCTTAATGTTAGTATATAGACTTTTGACATTATTACTTGTAAAACTTATCAGATTAAGGAATTACACATTTTCAAGATACTGTGAGTAGAATCAAAAAAAGTCTTTCGGCTTTTCCCGGTTAGGGGTCGCCACAGCGGAATTCCGGTTTGCTAATGACTGGGAGTGAATTTTTACGTTGTCGAGTTGCCAGCCAGGCACCCAGCCTTCAAAGAAGGTAAACCCACTCATGCATGCACCTACCTGCATATCTTTAAAGTTCACTATACTGTTAATTCACTTATATAACATCCATAGCAGATATCATTGCATACTTTAACTTGTATATGTACATGTATGGAGCTTGTGCTTGAAAATAACTTTATTTGTTTTGAGGGCTAGCTTTTCAAACAAAAGCAAGGAGTAGCGATGGGTGCCTGCTGTGCCCCTAGTTTTGCCAACATAGTGCTCGCACACTGGGAGGACTTATTCATTTTTAACTCAACTTACAAAGACTCTTGGGCACTATATGGGTGGTACCTTGACGATCTGGTGATTTTTAGGAAGGGAAGTGATGAGGAACTGGATAGGTTCTTCATTTACATTAACTAAACCATCTCCTTCCTTAACTTCACTATGGCCAGAGACAACGACCAACTGAATTTTCTGGACATTAAAAAAGATTATGTAAATAAGGCTTTCTCTTCTCATTTGTAAAGGAAGCCAACATACTCAAACTCATTGTTGCATTTTGACAGCTGGCACCCAGTGCACCAAAAAAGAGCCCTAGTTAAGGGTCAGTATGTTAGGTTAGCTAGAATGGTGTCAGGACTGGATGATTTTTTTGAGTGAGTGTGTTAAGTTAAAAGATATGCTGACAGGAAGGGGTTATCCTAACAAATTTGTTCAGGACATTGCGAATGAGGTAATAAGAAAAAGAGAAATTATGACTTTTTTGCTTATTGTCCAATAAGAATGGCCCCACTGGAGGAATCCAGATAGGGAGACAGGGCCGTTACCCAAGAGCTTTTATTCTTCCTTTCAGTGTTGATTTTTATGGCATCAGGAATATTATATGTAGATTATGGGACATGTTCACTATTGACAATGAAGTTCACTTAGTAGTGGGAAACAAGCCCACTATAGTGTACAAGAAGGAAGTGTCTCTAAAGGGCCTATTAGAAGAGACTCTAGTGCATCCACATTGGGTTACTGCTACAAATGCAGGAGATGTAGTCAGTGTCCAGCCATGTTTCAAGGTGAGACTATAAAAATCACTGGTTATGGAATGGTAAAACCTAGGAAGAAATATTTCTGTTGCTCAACGGGGGTGGTTTATGTTGCAGTTTGTGATCTACGTGACAGTTTCTATATTGGTAAGACAAAAAGAGCACTGAGGCAAAGGGTGTATCAATACCTATATAAAATCACAAATAGTGCTTTGTTTAAACACATTTGTGCGTGCCCCACACATACTTTCAAGTTTGGTGCTATAGACCATATTGACCTTGGATCAAGAGGGGGACCAATGGATGAATGGGTAGAATTTAAGGAACTGACTTGGCAGATTAAAACTAATGCCTGCCAAGTACCAGGTTTCAATGACAGAATTTCCTTGAGTTCTGTTTTATAATTAAAATCTATGTATTTTTTATAGGTTTATTAATTATTTTTATTTTCATTTTTTGCAAAAGCATGAAGTTTCAACAATTTTAACAATTTTGTATAATGTTGTTTTAGAGGAAATGATGTAATTACATTGTCCAATGGGTAATTGGGGTGGTGTATTTATGTTTGTCTTGATCATGTGATTTTTATTCTGATGAAGTCTGAAACTTGACAAAAATACTTAAATAAAATTGGATTTTGCTAGTGGTCTGTTCTACACGCTTCTTTCATCTAATTGCCCCTTTAACTTGTAGGTATAGAACAGTTGCAGAGTTTGTTAACTACCAATTATATTTTAGGACAGATATGAATTGTTGCAGGTTATTTAAATGCCTGATGTGGTTTGGGAATTTGTTCCTTGCTTTGGAGATAGCGATAGAGAATAGTGAGTCACCATAATAATTATTTGATTTCTATTACATGACAAGTTATTTATACTGTTTAGAATACTATCTTTGGAGCACCTCCAACAGTAACTGTAAAAAAATATTTGCTAGTTTTAAAGCATTCACTGTATTAAGCAATGTGTTGACAGTAGTCATACCAGTCAACTGTCCAGATTTTTGCCTCATATTATCATTTGAGGATTGAAGTCACTAAATAATGACAAACATTTTGAGTCTCAGACTTCATATTCTTTAGAAAATGCATGTCAATATAAAACTAATTCTAACAATTGTCTTAAGTTAAAAAGTGCAATATTTAAAATCTGTCCCTATTTTGGCATCTCTGTCCAGATTTCTTTTGCTAAGAAGTTGAGAGGTATCAATATATACATTTAAAATCTATGTATTGCTTTCAAATGCACAATTAAAGGGTCTCAGAAACTCCTCAGCATGTACTCCTATCCTATCATTGGGTAGCCACAGCTGCAGGAAATGCATTGAAGCTGCAGTTTAACAGAGCCTTGGGAAGTGTCTGGTCATTGCTCCCCTTGTCAATAAATGGCACAGTTTCACCTAACTCCAAAATGTCCCTGAAAAATAATACTCTTTTGTAAGTTAATTGCCATAACAACAACAAAATCAGAGCAGAGACTGGAAGTGGTACTGCGTGAAGTTCAGATCTGTGAAATACTCTTGTGGGTGTGTGGTGTACCTTTTGATAATCTGCAAGAGTTTCTTGGGCCACATTAGGAACAGTGACCAAAAGGGGCCACAAAAGGACCAGCCATAGACTGCTAACCTTGCAAATCATTTTTAGACATTGATATATTTAAGACCTTTCTCTGCATGTAGTCCATGCATCCATTTCTTTACTTTTTTACTGTTTAGAACTTAGAACTCTGCATTGCAACATTTCTGATTGGAGTGGGCAGTAATGCACAGAGATTTCTGCTAAGTAAACACACTTCTAGTTTGATGTTTATAGTTTCAGATCTCTTTTCTAATACAGTTACACCAGGTAGCAAAATCAAATATTTTGAATATTTGACTATGTCAGTGTTTTTATTTATTTATTTATTTTAATTATTTGGGGTTATGGGATTAGTTATATTGGTTGAAGATGGTGCTGTAATTTTGTCTGAGAGAACAAGAATTTTAGGCGTTTTTCTTCATTGAGGACATTTTGGCCTACAACTTTTTAATGAATTAAGGGATGTATTTTCTTTTTACATGAATTTGAAGCATTGTTTTCAGTGATGGTAGATGCAGGAATGAAGTTGTGAATGGGAATCAGTGAAGTGGGAGGATTTCTTAGTACTGATCCTGAAGTGGTGTAGTTTAAGAACAAAAGTACTGTTTGGATATTTGAATAATGGGTAGGATTTTTTATTGTGTTAGCTGAAACTGTCTTCAAGAAAGCCAAAGGCTACAAGATGAGTTTTGTGGAACATGATCTTAAGTTGGCTTCTGTCTGCTACAAAGATTAATATAATTTTATGGGGGATATATATAATTATTACTATAGTAGTTATAGTTTCTAGCTTTATCTGTGTGAGGAATGAACAGTTGTCTTTGTAATATTTATGTACTGATTTTTTTCCCCTTCTGGTTTAAGCTCCACTTCCTATCATCACAATTTGTTGTTTGCTTTGAATGGAAGTTGTTTTGTTATGCAGGCTGCATTTTTCTCCTGATTTTTTTTTCTTCAGTTCTTCATGTGTTTCACTAAATATTTTTCTTGGTTCTTCATGTTTTTTTTTTTTTGTATCATAAAAGGCTGTCTTTAGGTCCCTGATTAATTTATTAGGGCATTTTGTAATACTTTCTATTAACATTAGATACTTTTTCTTTAATAGTTTTTTTTCATATTAAACATTGCAGTATATATATTATTATTAGTTTCACTGTCTTTTGTATAAGCTCAGAGTTTTAGTAGTTAGGTTTTACTTTTAGTTTTAAAGATGGTACTTTTGAAATGTGTAGACTTCTTAGATTTTTTTATTTTCTAATTCTATTTAAACTGTTTTCTTGATTTGTAATTTTTTCTCTTTTGTTGAGACAGTACATGGTGTGTCTGTTGTTTTTTTATTATTTATCCAGAATCATCTAATTTATAATGGTTATAGTATGCATACATTGCTCATGTTATTGCTTGATATCACAAGCAGAATGTACATAAATGTGATAAGAGGTAGCCAAGGACATCAAAAAATTCAGAAACTAAAAAGAAATCACTTCCAAATCATGAAAGGCTTAACCCACCCTGTACAACATACAGTACAATATCGAGAAAATTGAGGAAAAAATGCTGAATACACACAAACATATACATGTGTATTTGTGTGTGTGTGTGTGAGTGTGTGTGTGTGTGTATATATATATATATATATATATATACATATACACATTGTCAGGTATTTTCATTGTATTGATTTTTGTTGGCAATGGTTCTGGCTTTATTCAGATAAAAGCAAGCCTGTAAACATTTTGATTTATTTAACATTTCCTTATCAGGAAAGTCCGACTTGAAACAAAGCCAGTTTTCAGCAGAGGCCCAAAGAGAAACACTCCAGATACATGCCTTTATAACATGGGAGGAAACTGGATTACCCAGAGAAAACCCCCACAAACATAGGGACGATATACATACTCTGCACAGAAGGCACTCCAGCCAAGAATTGAACTGGAGAACCTCTTACTGTGAGGCATCAGCACTACCACTGCACTATCCCAGGCCAGGTCAGGCTGACATGAACTATCTTGCTCAGGCTACTGTACATATCCTGTAGATTACTGTTTTGCAAGAACCCAACCTGATTTTAGCTTATCCTGCTGTGGAGGTCAGGCTTTTTGGTTTATACTTCCAAGGTCAGTTTTAGCTCCACTATATTGAGTGGCACTTTTGAGCTACCTCTGTTTCTGAAGAACTTCACCACTGTTGAATGGCCACCTAAAATGTTTTGTCAAGAGATCTGTTAGCACACCTGCCATGTTATTTAGGACCTTGGAGAAACACGCTAACGTTAATTTTGAATGTCAATTCTTACGGAGGACTAGATAGATAATTTGAATTAGATCTAGTTATCTAGGTAGTAAGAGCTGTAACAAGAGAGTTCAAGAATCCACTGGCTAGGTGATATAATGAAACGTATTATATACTATATAAAACCAAGTTTATTAAAAACATATAACGGTTAAGCGCTTTCATCTATTACCATTTAGACTTCATCAGAACCATACATAAAAAATTCCACACTCTTAAATAAGAATACCAAACATTTAAAAAATTGATTCCACCAATCCCATTACATTGGGATTATTGAATATAATAAGGCATGTGTCCTACCATACAGTAGATACACAGAAGATATAAAAAATATTATTAAAATAACTGGAATATTTTATGGAGTGATGACACATACACACACATTAACGTGCTCCAAATGCAGAATGCTTCATGACTGGGATTTTATTTCTATAGTTCATACACTTAGCAATGTATACTCAAGAATATATGCCAAAAAGCCCCTACTGTTTTGCTTGTAGCTTCCATGTATAGCAGATAGGACAGCAGATAGTCCTGCACTAACAGGTACAATATAAATAGGTGAGTAAAAAAAAAAAACACTTTCTGTCTGTAGCAAACACACTTCATGATATTATCACCAGCTGGAAACATGGCAGCATTATATAATTAGTTACCAAGTATGTATATCTGTGTTGTAAACCAGACTAGACCTGTAAGTAGTAAAATAACATTTCTTAGCATTTTTTATTTGCTCTTTTATTTTCAGAATATATTGCTGCTGCTGCATTACATGGTACACATATCTGGCTAACTTACATATAATCTACACTGAGTACAGGAAATATTATTCCTAAAACAAGAAAAAAACACAACATTCCTATTTAATTTTGAATGTTCATCCTATAACATCCACAGGGCCTCTGCAAATATCACGCATGCTGTACATTCCCCAGTCTTACGTTTTTGTACTTCTTTGCAGCATAAAATGTGAATTTCATAATACAAGTGGCAATTCCTATAACTTAAAATGATCAGTTAGTCATTGCATCCCAAAAAAAGAACAATAGTGCTTCCCCGATTCTAAACTCTGGTGTTAGTGATTATTTAAAGAAAAATGTCATATCCCAAAATACTCCACTATTGGATAAAGAAGCAGGAACAGAAGGGAAGCAGGCCTTTGTATGTTTTAAACAGCAGTTGCCTTTTTCCTAGTGAATCAAATGCTCTCCAGGAAGTGGATGCAGCCATTATCTGGGGAGGGAGCACATTGACAGAGTTGTTAGCTGAGAAGTCAGGATATATCACTGAAGTGTCCAGATTTCTGGACATTTTCATACTAAAGGGCAGAGCAAGTTATTTTCATTGTTGTAGTCTGCCAATGCCAATCAATTATCTTTAGATGTTAATTTTAGTAGAGGAAATGTGCCTATAGAGTTATTTATTAATGAATTCCCACATGCCAGAGAGAGAGAGAGAGAGAGAGATAGAGGAAGAGAGAGCAGACTATCCAGTATTTATCGTTTGCAGCTCACTGGAAGACTGAAGTTATTTGGCAAAAAAAAAAGGCAGCACACAGCAACAGCAAACAAGACTTGTGACTGATTTGGTTATATAGCTTATGACTGCTGCAGATCAATGCAATTCTCCATATTAAAAAAGAAAAGAAAACAGAACAGACAGGCATTTCCCATATAGGTGGTGCTTGAGACAACTGCCTAGGTCATCTGGGGGTTGGGAAGGTGGCCTAATGGTTAAGATGTTTGCCTTACAAAGACAAGGTGCAGGGTTTGAGTCTCACAAGGGTTAATTGGCTATGCTGATCAATGGCTTGCAAGGGCAGTTAGCCTAGCATGAACCTATCCTAAATGTGGTCCAGGTGGTGACCATATAACAGCGATGAGGCTAAGCTGTTCATACTTTTGTGCTCCTGTTAAGAACTGCACTACGTAGACCAGCGATTGCTGTCCAGCCATTAAATATTCTGAGAAATTGTCCTTCTTGTTTGACAGTAATACAATGAAAATATATTTTCAGTTTCAGTTATTTTAGTCTTTACTGATATATCCAGGAAAATAAAACCAAACACCTCTAGCTGCTGACATGCTCTGTACTGATGAGCCTTGAAAGAAAATGAGAAACATGGCATGTCTGAAAGTAGTGCAGCTTGACCTTATAGGACAGAATGCGCCAGCAAAGACTTAAAAATTTGAAAATAAAAAGTTATGGGCATTCTGAAGACTTGTTGCTGAAGCACTGATATATCCTTAAGGGTTTTTTTGAATATATCCCATGATCCTCCACTGCAGGGGGTTTAATGGATTACACAGTAAAGACTTTAGCTTTGCTGGGTCTTTCTTGTAGTTTTTACTAAGTGGTTTGTCTGAGTGACCCTTTTTACTTGTTGGTTTTGATGAAGGTAAATTAACCTGTTTTTTCTTAATGATACATATTTGGGTTACATCTACTCGCATTGTTAACGTAATATAATAGATGAAGACAAAAATATAAGCGAGAATATGTACAATTTCACACAAAAGGACAAATATAAATGTGTTTAGGCATGACACGAGTAGAATAAGTCCTAAATAATGCTGTGTGTGTGTGTGTGTGTGTGTGTGTGTGTGTGTGTGTGTGTGTGTGTGTGTGTGTGTGTGTGTGTGTGTAAATCAAAATGCTGGATTCATGAGAAAACAATCAAAGCATTTATTAAAATATGAAACTGATCATTTGGGTGGTATTTCTTTTTAAAAGTGGTAATTTCTTCCAGTACAGGATTATGAAGAATTTGTTGACCAGTATTGTAAGAGATGAGTATTTGTTTCAGAGCTGTGCTGTTACTTTTCGTCACTCAATATGTATGAAGAACATTCATTGCTAAAATTATTGCATAACAGCTTTGAGTTGCAGAGCCAATGTCCACTGCAGCCATGAAAGGCAGATGCAGCTTGAGCTAAGGTTCCAGTAAGTGGTCAATATTTTTAACATGGGGTCATTGACCCCATGGGCTTGAGGGGCTATTTCCCCATCCTTCTGGATGGATGAGCAGCTGCTTGAAATGGGATGTGAGTTTGTTAGGGAATGGAGAAGGATTTTAGGTTTACAGAGTGATTAGGTTTTGGCTCCAGTTTAGGGTTAGGAAGCAGCATGGGATTATAGGTTTAGGGAGTGATCATTTGTCAACTCAGAGTTAGGGTTAAGGAATAGACAGGGATTTTAAGTTTAGAAAACAATCAGGACTTATTTTTAGGGTTAGGGCCAGGGTTCTGGGAGGGATAGTTAGTTTAGTAATAGTGTACAAGAATCAGGGTAGTGGGAGTTAGGGCACTTGCCAACACATGTGAGTGGCAGCAGGGAAGTGTTTTGTGACATAATGGTACATGAGCACTTGTAGTAGACCCATTCTGTAGTCCTGTTAATAGACAGGTGGCTTCACTTTCTTGTTTGCGTATACCAGTAGGAGATTCATGATGTCATGCTATCACTTTACAAGATGATTGTTTCTTGTCTGTAACAGTGCATTGGATTTTATTTATTTATTTAACATGAAGTGAATCTCACAGCACTCTGAATAAAAAAAGGATACATGTTCTATCTAGTGGCTTTTCAGTATATTTGTTATAAGCTCTAATTTTACTGAAATGGGCTCATATGACATGAAGTGTGATACCTTACCAAGCGGAATGTCCAGCTGCCCCTTAATAATGTTAGTGGTGCTCAGCTCAGACAGTAAGTGGGGCATAACAGATATATTTTTTCATTGTCCACTAATAATGCAAATTCCTTGAGCATCTGTTACTGCTGTTCACAGCTGAAGAAGTGAGAATTAATTCCAGTCATTAAACTGTCTTCAGGCACTGTCATTGATTTCACTTTTCATCTGGTTTGTTAGATTTGCTATGTTCGCAGGCAACTCATAAAGATGATGCCATAATTTAGCTCTTGTAGTCATTATAGAGATAAGCTGCAATTGCCAGCTATGGGTATGACACTATCTGACAACTATACATCCATATTATTTGTCAGAATGTTGCATTGTTTAGCATTTCTTCCTTCCTATATCTGACCATTAGCTACCACCAGTTACACTTCTCATTCATCAGGTCTACCAGACCCATCTCAACCTCTCCCAGACTCAACCTGACCCATGTTTGGAACTATTGAGAAGATAAAGGATGGTGGTGCAGCAACATAATACAGAAAAGTTTTGTATCTTACCTTCTGCCCCCCCACAGATGACAGCCATGTCAGATCTGCAAATGCTGCCATCAGAAGGTGTATGGATATCTCCGCACATGTGCATCCTGGAGAATAACTGGATCACCACTTATGTACAGAGCTTGCCAGGCTAATACACTACTTACTGCAGTGAGTCCATGCTGCCTTCCTTACTCAGGATGGGTAAGTTGACATCAACCACTCACTCCTGATCTCTCTCTCTCTGTAGACCCTCAAGGCATGCACACTACTAATCGAACATGGGTCATCTTGGATGTAGTAAGGAAATTATCCCTCTATGCCACAGGGCTGCTTATTTTATAAGCATTCTGACAACACAGTTGTACATTGCTAATCTTTCTCCTGTCATGCAAACAGCTATGTCTAAGAACTAAACATCTCTTTTTATTGTCTAGTAAAAATCTAGCTATTACGATGGAGTTGTAATCTTTTAAATCAGGGCCTGATCTAAGTATAATAATATAAGGCTGCTTCTGACAAACTGCTGCTACATCTTCCTAAAACTTAAGACCTTCAACATATGTTGCAGCATATAAAGCTTTAGTGGCTCAACAGGTAATTTTCGGCACAACCTCTGAATCAATACAGTATTTCTTCATATACTTCATTACATGGCTTCCAGCAGTGAATGATAATCTGAAACTGGCAACTAAGGTGGCAAAGGCCACTTTGGGTTCAACCCTTTTCAAGCATGATTACTGAGTGTCATCATCTGTGACCTTTTCAGATGCGTGCATGACACCAGTACTTCCCTGAATCCATATGTTTTTGCAAATCATGGTGTCCTTCATGGTCATAATTGATGCCTTTGGCACATACATACAGAAGACAAATTCTGTTCACAATAAATTTTTATTAGCAGGCCAAATTACATCTCCAGGTTGCTTGGAATAAAGCCATTCTCTCTCTCTCTCTCTGATTTTTCAGAAGCAGCATCTGTGATACCCAAACAGAAAAAATAATAAGAAAATAAATCCTTCCTTATTCCAAAAGGTGTAATATGTTCAGTTCTTTGAAATTATTTTGTTGTGAAGGATAATGGCTCATGTTCGCTTTTTTTAACTGAACTGTTATTTTAAAGGAGGATGATAATGCAGGACCTCAGTTATTATCCATTCCAATTCTGGGCATAGCTTTCCTTGTTAAGTATGCTGCTATGACACTCTACTATGTGTTGAGCTGGTTAAAGTTCTATAAAATAAAATTTAAACTCCTTGCAATGTACAGAATAGACAAGCCCCTGGTCTCAGCAAGCCATGCACAGTATGCAGGACTAGTGCAGGAGCTCCAGCAGGCAATATGTCTGCCATGCGATCCAGGAATAAGCAGTAGGGATGTGCATGAGCGCTCCTGCACTAGTCCTGCACAGACTCAGCTCCTGTATGCAAATTACTCCATTTGCAGGTGAAAGCCATGCAAATGAGCTGAATTTGTGATCCAGGAAGCTGGCAGCCAGCCATGCAGGACTAGTGTAATCTGCAGAAATGTACTCTATTAGTAACTGAGTACATTTCTGCAAACTACAAAACAGAGCCATGACAGCTCCAAATAAAGGGTGGATATTATGTAGAAAGCATGCCAATGGCCAAATATATGGCCATTGGCATGGAAAACACTTGATAAAAAAATTTATTTTTATTTTTTTTTAGCTGATTTCAGCTGTTTAAGTGTAGGGTAGCGGTGCGCAAATGGGACCAGGTGAAAAAAAAAATAAAATAAGCATTCTAGCCAAAATCACTATTTTGCCATTATACTCAATGGCAGGCAGAAGACAACATGGCCAGTGAATAGTGGTTGTTAAGGGGGGAGGCTCACTGTGGGACCTGTAACTATGCATCAGCAGGCAATCCTATGCAAATGAGGGGAATGATACTGAATCCCAGATTCCCCCTCAGTGCTAGTCAGCACCCAACAGTGTAAGAGCTGGAATAGCTTGGTGCAAGCCTAGGAGTTAGCTGACATGATAGGGGTGTGTGTCAGGCATACTGTAAACGGATTGAAGCCCTGTGGCTCGGGTTTGCCCTTAGCTTAACAGAGTGTCTGAGGCTGCCTAGCAGTCTTTACATAGCCTAAGTGGGTGTGTGCGCCGCTCAACGGGTTTTAATCATAAAAAAAAGTAAACCAAGAAATAGCAGCTCTGTGCACATTTGAGCACTGTGTTTGCGAGGTGCACCCCTGGGCTTAAACAGGAAGGCAATGGTAAGGGAAAACAGCAGTAGGAAGGTAATCTAGGAGAACTAGCATAGCTGGCAGGTGAAATGTATCGAATCAGCCAATTACACAGGCAGCAGACCAGCCCAGCCCAGAACACTACTATAAACTATGCAAACACCTTTCCCTCTGGTTTTTCCCACATACTCTACACCACCGGTGTATACAAGCGAGGGAATTTTAACAAACAAAAACAACAAAATGATAGGGACTGCAATAGCTATCATACATCAACACGGGGAAGAGGCTGAGTATGGTGAGCATGAGAATGCTGTTGACTAACCCACAGTGAGGAGACGGAAAAGAGTGTACAGACCCAGGGTATCCTACCAGGGGCTACATGAGCTGGAGACAGTGAAGAGCTATAGGGTGGACAGGGATCTCCTACAGCAAATTGTTGAGCTGTGCTGGCCATGCCTGACACACATAACTAATAGAGGGGAACCCATCCCAGTGGATAACAAGGTATGTGTAGGCCTAAGAATACTAGCTACAGGTACCTTCCAAAGGCCAACTGGGGATATCATGGGGATCTCACAGGCATCAGTATCCAGGTTACTCCACCAGTTCCTGGATGACATGTCAGCACATGCCAGTGAGCATGTGTATTTCCCCAACACCTGTGAGGCGTTGGCCAGCAATATGCATCTCATCCACCAAATATCCTGAGGTAGTGGGTGCTATAGACTGCATGCACCTCCACATCAAAGTACCACCCGTGGAGCGGGGTACAGTCTACATTAAGCACAAGGGCTTCCCCTCCATCAACTGCCAGGTTGTGTGCGATGCCCAAGGCATTATAATGAATTTATGTGCTGGCAGCCCTGGAAGCTATCACGTTTCCCACATCTGGCATCTGACGCAGCTGTACCAGAGATTTGCCAGTGGGGACATCCCTTACAGTCACCTAGTGGGGGATGCTGGTTATGCACTGGAGCCGTGACTGCTGACACCCATCAGAAATGCACACAAACCCAAACAAGAACTCTATAATGAGGCACATGCACAGACCAGAATTGTAATAGAGTGTGTGTTTGGGATGCTCAAGTCATGGTTCTGGTGACTGGACACATCTGGTGGAGCCTTGCAATACTCCCCAGCTACATGTACACAAATTGTCATCACATGCGCCATGCTACACAATATGATCCTGTGAAAACAGTGGCAGCAGGAACATCACGGGGCAGGGCCACACAGTCCCCCACCATTGCCAAGGCTTGCACAGGCACAGAGTAACTCAGAGGAGGAACAACCTGAGCCTGCCCCAGTAGGCAGAAGGAGGCATGCCCAGTATGCCATGGCCTTGGCAAAGAGGCAACACATAGCACATACACTGACAGAGAAGGGACCCAGGGAATAACGCCTCTCTCTGACTCACACATACAGTAAAAGTGATACCAACCATGCCACTACCTGTGCTCAACTATGTATAGGGAGTGTGCTATGTGCATCTGACATAGGCAGCCCTCCAGCACTATCCTCAATACTGGCACACCCACAAGGTAAGTCACTCTCCTTACCAATTGCTGAATAGAGTAGGATGTGTTGTTACTTTTATCTATGGTATGGATGTGAGCATGCAAGGGAATCAGGTGGCTGAATGGGATGCCAGCAGATAGTAGACACCTATAGTGGCAGCATGAGATCTGTAACAAATACTGATGTCACCACAGTAACCAGTACTACACATGATGACAAAAGCCACTGCAGGAAATGTGCTGGGCCACATGTGTGTCCATATGACACACACATGCCAGTTAGGGAGGTTCACATACCCAACAACAGTCTCAGCCAGCAGGACAGGTGTAGACAAACACAAACGAAGGCTGTGCTAAGACCTCTGAATGATGGCTATGGGTAACCTCCCCCCAGGCCTACACAGACAGACTACAGCAGGTCAGGCAGTGGGATGTTAGTTCTGAAGGGTAGGAAGTCAGAAACTATGTAGGTCAATCAAACCTAAGAGCTGTAGTACACTGATATGCCTCTAGTCAGCATGAAAGTTTATAATACAAAATGAAATGGAGTACCTGGCATACCAGTACAGTCCTAGCAAATTGTGTACAAGTGTCAGGTGCTCCCCCCAATCCTATATAGAAATGTAGAAACAGTCAGGTGTGCCCCCTCCCCCAATCCTGTGTAGAAATGTAGAAACAGATGACAGGGCCAAGTCCTCACAACTGCAATACCAAAGACAATACTTCCCAGTATAACACATGAGAGCAGTAAGCCCTTGTAAATGTATGGCGGTAATATGTGTCACTGTCTGAAAGATGGACATGGCATGACTCTTGGGCTAGATATACAAGCAGTAAACAGAGAAAAGTACCCCAGACACACAGTATATAATGTGTAACCATGAAATGGACACACGCTTGGAATTATACATACAGGTATGCATCACATTATCTGAGCTTGTAGTAGAGAATACTGATGCTGCCTGGCCGAACACTTGCAGATCACAAAGGTGATAGGACTGATGTATTGGGAAATGGCTGATGTCCCTGCACAAGCCAGCATAACTGGAATGCCCCATGCATATCTGTGACTCAGATACAAGCAGTGTACATAGCACGCATGCACCCAGCTCACCCAAACACCACCCACAGGTACTTCTCCGGCCTTATCCCTGCTGTTGGGAATGGGTACAATATGGCCCCCCACCTGTGTATGACAATACCGAAAGAATGCAGCATGCAGTGCAGGTGTCCCATGCAGGTGTGTCCCTAGCTGTAAACAGCACCCTGCCAGCATCCACACCACCTTATCAATACTGATAGTATTGGCATGAACATCTACCACAACTAAACTGTCACCCCGGAGGAATATACTGTATGGCAGTCTGGGACTGTTGGAATGACAGAATGCAATGGCCTGCTACAGCTGGCCTGCATCACCACCAAATAGCATACATGCCTCAGCCAAAGGCCTGCATCTCACCCATACTGCCAATGTATGTTATGTCATGGACACCCAAATAACAACATAACACACTCCACATAAGCCATATGCAAGGCCATGTGGACAAACCACAGTAACAAGTCCACCATGTCCCACTGCATGAACTATGGACCAACACCAAAACACAGCTGTGATGAGGTGATAACTATAGGGAAAGTATCAGAGAATGTATGGAAGAGGATAGAATAATGGAGGTGGGGGGTAGGAGCATGGGCAAAATGGAATGTGCAAAGTCCGACACGTAGCCGTGTGCACATACTATCCCTGGCTGCAAACACAAACATGGATCTTACCTATACACCACAATAGGGGTAATGTCCTGAATTATGACCCCTGCCTCTGGATAACCTGTGTGAATCTGTACAGCTGCGAGGTATTGCCACAGCAAGATAAGGCTATACTGTCACATCGATGAATTTACAAATATGGGCTCCTCTGCCATTACTGTACCAAGGTGCTGAACTGGATACACAGACCCAGCAGCAAGTGTCTGCAGCTCCCCCTCCAGAATGGCATAACATTTCATGAATATGTAGGCATTTGAAAACAATACTGGACAGAGCTGCATTTAACCTGTGTTCCCCAGGACATCACTGCGAGCAAAAATATCTACCTGACAGTACTTGAGGACATAAAACATCACAGTATATAACAGTACACATGTCTGAATATCTCTGCTGACACCAATACCATGTAGCAGAAGCAGCATACACAGTCACCTACAGTACACACTATCCTTTGCACAGTTTGACCCATATTGCCAGCTTATCTACAGATATTCTGCAGACCCAGTTTGCCAGCTGTAGGTGTTCAATACAGAGGTCTGCACTGGGTTACAAACTACCTGGAATGGATCCACACATTCAATACAGAAGGGCATACTGGGCATGCTCACACACTTAAACAAATGAAGCCCATGTCTGCCACCAACAGTGGACCATACATATCTGACAGTTGCAGACGTTAGTGCATACACTCCTCAGTATGCACCAGTCATGCTTTGCACACACATTGGATAGGAATACACACATATATCCAAGGACAACACACTATAATATGCCAAAAGTACACATACATAGATGTGTGGAAGACAGTGACAGTGACAAAGAGCCTTCCATCATGAGGCCTGTCCCACCCAGCACACATCCAAATGTCTACAACCACATGATGTGTAAATGTTACTCACTGTAGAAATTAGCCACTGGTATCCCTCAGCATTAAAGACTCTGTGGTGCAAGTGCTAGCTGTGCAACATGACTGTACAAGGAAGTAGTCATATAGCAGTTCTATACATGTATCTGTAGAATATAAACCTGCGTGTTCCTGAGTGTGGTGTGTCTACCTCTAGATGAATGGGTTATGGCCCATGCACACACTGCCCTCCCCCATAGCCCTACTATGACAAGTCTGCTGATGTCATTCACTTTGAAATACACCTTTGGGAAAATAGTAGCCCAGTAATCTTTGTGGCACATCCTATAACTGCGTAATGCTGTAGTGTGATAAACTAGTTTGGTTGGAGTTCTAATCCCAGACATGACAACTGTGTGTGTGTCTCTGTTTGTGTAAGGAGCAATGCTTTTTAGGCTAGTCACACTCATTACATTTCAAATGCCTTACATTAGCAAGCCTGCTGATGTCATTCACTTTGAAATACACCTTTGTGAAAGAAGTAGCCCAATAATCTCTGTGGCGTGTCCTATAACTGCGTAGCTCTGTACTGTGATAAACTAGTTAGGTAGGAGTTCTAATCCCAATTATGGCAACTTTGTGTAGGGAGCAATGCTTTTTAGGCTAGTCACACTCACTATATTTCAAATGCCTTACTTTGGCAAGCCTGCTGATGTCATTCACTTTGAAATACACCTTTTGGAAAGCAGTAGCCCAATAATCTCTGTGGTGCATCCTATAACTGTGTAACACTGTAGTGTGATAAACTAGTTAAGTAAGAATTCTAATCCCAGATATGCCAAATGTGTGTGTTTCTGTCTGTGTAGGGAGCAGTGCTTTTAAGGCTAGTCACACTCACTACATTTCAAATGTCCTACTTTGGCAAGCCTGCTGATGTCATTCAGTTTAAAATACACCTTTGGGAAAGGAGTAGCCCATAATCTCCATGGCATGTCCTATAACTGTGTAATGCTATAGTGTGATAAACTAGTTAGGTAGGAGTTTTAATCCCAGACATGGCAACTGTGTGTGTGCATCTCTGTCTGTGTAGGGCACACTGCTTTTTAGGCTAGTCACACTCACTACATTTAAAATTCCCTACTTTGGCAAGCCTGCTGATGTCATTCACTTTGAGATGCAACTTTGGGAAAGACGTAGCCCATTAATCTCCATGGTATGTCCTATAACTGTGTAATGCTTTAGTGTGATAAACTAGTTAGGGGGGAGTTCTAATCCCAGACAGGGCAATTGTGTGTGTGTGTGTGTGTGTGTGTGTGTGTGTGTGTGTGTGTGTGTGTGTGTGTGTGTGTGTGTGTGTGTGTCTCTCTGTAAAGAGAGCAATTCTTTTTAGGCTATTCACACTCACTACATTTAAAATGCCCTACTTTGGCAAGCCTGCTGATGTCATTCACTTTGAAATACAACTTTGGGAAAGGAATAGTCCAGTAATCTCCATGGTGTGTTCTATAACTGCATAATTCTGTAGTGTGATAAACTAGTTAGGTAGGAGTTCTAATCACAGACATGGCAAGTGTGGATGTTTGTGTTTCTTTGTCTGTACAGGATGCAATGCCTTTGAGGCCATTCACAGTCACTACAACCTCCATTGAACTACTTTGTCAAGCCTGCTGATGTCATTCCCAGTAAAATACACCTTTGGGGAAGGAGTGCACCAGTAATCTCCGTGGCGTGTCCTATAACAGAGTAATGCTGTAGTTTGGTAGGGGTTCTGTTCTCAGACATGGCAAGTGTGGATGTTTGTGTGTGTGTTTCTTTGGCTGTATAGGGTGCAATGCTTTTGAGGCCATTCACGGTCACTATAACCTCCATTGACCTTCTTTGGCAAGTCTGCTGATGTAATTTCCAGTGAAATACACCTTTGGTGAATGAGTAGCCCAGTAATCTCCATGACACGTCCTATAGCTGCATAATACTGTAGTGTGATAAACTAGTTAGGTAGGAGTTCTAATCCCAGACATGACAAGTGTGTGTGTGTGTGTGTGTGTGTGTGTGTGTGTGTGTGTGTGTGTGTGTGTGTGTGTGCGCGTGCACACATGTGTGTGTGTCTGTGCTTGTCATTTGTATCCTGTGTGGAGTTGGCTGTGAGTGTGTAGCAACTGGACTCACTGTGGAGTAGGTTTTGCAAATTTCTTATATGGTGGCCTTATTATATGTAACAATGTCTACCTTACAAGGATAACAGATGTGAAATAGCCAAGAGGCTGGGGTGCCAATCCATACCCCTCATTTGACATCAAGACCTGATGAACAAAGATAGCAACCCTTGTATTACCCAGAGAACACTCTCAACCCATGTCTCATACACAAACACACTTGCCTTGGCAACAACCGCTATGTTAGTAGTACCCTGCATATTGCCCACAGATAGTAACCATGGTGTGATTGCAGTGGACTACAGAGGGCATGGCACCATGTCCTCAGTGCAATAGGCATGTACATAAAGACAGTGTCCCTTCACTATGTTCCCCACTGGATGCCTGCAACACCTGTGGTGCTGTCAAATGTGACCCACAAAGGACATACCATGACTTAAACACATACCCCGTATGGACAGATGACGCTGACATCAGCAAATACCTGTATCATGCTTTCAATTTAGGAGCGGGGTAAACCTGCTGTCCATTACCAGTTCCCACCACATGAAGCCAGGACTGGCACATCTGATGATAACAATCTGTGTGCACAACATAGATCAGACATCCCAGGTACAGGTTCACATGTCACTGTACATGCATGTGGGATGTGTGCACATCCCAGACACCATCCATGTCATGGACTAAAGAACACATACATGCCAAGCAATGCACAGCAATGACCACACACAATAGTTACCCATGTGACTGGATGGTGAATACAATACCCACCTGTGTGGGCCAGTCCAGACACTACACCCCTGAGCCACACTGCAGACCACTGTCATGTGGCCTGAAGCCAAGGTATACCCTTCATCTAGTCTTGTATAGCCTTCTGGCACAGTCAACCTCTACACACCCATGAAGCAATGCACCCATGCATGTCAGTACTGGCACTCTGTATCTGTGTGTGTGGTGTATGATGCTTTTGACCACATTCACACTCCCTACATCACCCATTGGCATACTGAAGCATGCTGTCTGATGTCAGACATGTTCACATGCCCTTTGCTCATATAATCTCTGGAAAACCCCTGTGGTGCATGTGATACCTGCGCATTACTGTACATAGCAAACTAACTAGATAGGAAGTGTGTTCCTGACCATGCCAAGTGTGTCAATATGTGTGAGTCCCTGAGAGATTGTGGTTCTGTTGATACTGATACCTGTTCATGTGGACAGACACGTGTACTACACCTACTGTATTGCTACCATATCACTGTTGCAGATGTCACTCACCGTCACATATACGTTTGGACATCTCCAAAACATGTAAGCTATGTGGTGCATACAACAACTGCATAGACATGTGATGGTAATATATAGTCAGTCAGGGGGTTGAAACCCTGTACTGGTAGGCGTGTGACATAAACATGCTTAGGTTTTACTCTCACACCCCCTCCCTGACTTACTTTGTCTCTGTCTGTCTCTCTCACGTCCTCTCTGGTGGAGGTGGAGAACTACACCTGCTTTGCTTAGGCAGCAGCTTGTGTTTTGTAAGTGATGCTCATGATCAGCTGATGGCCTCTGCATGAATTGCAGCCCTCCTCTAGCTGATTGCATGTGGAACAGCTGTGGTAACATTCCCATAGCCAATTGGATGGAAACACACTCCAATATCTAGGAACATCGTGTTGGTGTTGGGCCTTTTCATTCACTGTGAGCAGGACCAGATCTGGTGTTTGGCAAACAGCATCACATATGGATTTGGGATTTACCTCTAAAAATATACACTGTGGAAATAGGCCAACACACAGGAGGGGGATGTGCCTGACATGATTACAGAATGTAAGTGTTGCTATTCTGTATTTGGAGTAATGTTGGTTTAACAGGTTGTGTGTGGATATGGCTGGTCTGCATGTTTTAATACCTGTCATGACAGTGCTATGTTTTTGAGGAAACTCCCATCTGTAGGTAATGTGCAGAGTGGGCAGTGTGTGGAGCCTTTTGTTTGTTGTGTTACTCACAGAACACCTGTCTGAGAACTGCAGAAGCATAGTGTGAGTATTGCAGTCAGTACATGGTGACAGCCATGAGAGTTACTGACTTCATATCCCTCATAGGACATATGTGACAACAAACCCTAGTATGACAGTAAATGTATGAGGTTATCACAGCAACATGCCAATATTCGGGCAGTGTTCATAGCTCCAGGCACAAGTCTGTCAACCTTTGTACATATGTCATGCAGTAAGAGGTGCGTATGTCCTGTACAGCTTTATTTATTGACATCATACCTGATAACAAGCCAGTCAGATATCTGACTGCTAGACATGTTATGTATAGTAGGGGTTGTTTCTGTGGACATAGCTTGGCAATTCTGCAGTTGTGTGAACAGTACTGGGGTCTGTGTACTTAGGGTGATTGTTGACAGTATGTGTATTGCGCATATGTACCTTGAGCTGTGCACAGACTGTGATAGATGCCATTGTTGTTGATCCTGTTCTATCTGATATTACATGCTGCTCCAGTGCATGATACCCTATTGGCTCACATGTCTGTTGGGCCAGACACACATGTGTTCCTACCACAGACAGCCATCAGACCACACAGTGCAATGACGCAGTGTATGTAGGGTCAGTGTGCGAGTGGCACATATGAGGATGGTGTTTATCAGGCAGTCCATATAGTGTCATATAAAGCTTGTGTACCATATGTGGCTGTGGCTGTGTTTACATTGGTTGTGGGTATGCACTTTCACACAGGTGTCTGTTACTCTGTGCTGTGATATGCATGTAGAGCCCGCTATAATCGCAGGTACAGGTGTATTCCCCCATACAAAATGTAATCCAGTGTTGTGGCAGTCTGCCTGTAGTTTGCACAGTGCTTTGTGGCATGCATAGCGGCCTAGTGTAATTACCAGTTTGCTGATATGTCCAGTTATTTGCAAGACATACTGCTGCCAGGCCACCATAACTGTTGTGTATTTCTGACAAAGCAGTGGGATTCTGTACAGATGTATGTCACTAACTACAGGGTAGGAAGTGGCCATGTGACTCCTGCACCACCAGATATTATGTGTCAGGACAGACTGGTGTATGTGCATGCATAAACTCTGTGGGCATATGTAGTCCAGTATTTACGTGATATACCCATGTACATGGCTATTAACATCCACATTGGGAGGCGTGGTCCACATGTCTCTCACGAAAGGGATATGTGTACACCTCTGGACTGACCACAGAGTGCCAGACTGTCCACATATATTGGTCATATCTCTGCTGTAGTCCACAGGCTCATTACTGTGCTATCAGTGGTACTGTACTATGATGTTCTTAGGATGTCTGTCAGTAGCCAATGGCGCACAAGTCAAAAGCAGATGTGACCTCCAACACACAACATGTCTGTTAAGACAACCCCAATTACAGTAGCAACAGTCTACATATATACCTGCAATACATACATGACATCCCCTTGCACTAAGAGGTTGGGACTACTGGGGCTGAGGTAGGACTCCACTCCATGTTCTGGACATATGGTGAACATATATGTATATATATATATATATATATATATATATATATATGTATCCATATATCTATATAGAGATATACACATATGCATATCAACATACATTGATAGATATACATATGTACATATATATATATATATATATATATATATATATATATATATATATATATATATATATATATATATATATATATATACACATATAAACACTCAAATATATACATATACACAGCAATATATGTCTACACATATACAGATATAGATACATATGCATATATACTTATGGATATCCACATATATATCGACAGAAATAGGTTTATCTGAATAGATATGTATGCACATATTGTTATAGATATCTACATATATATCAACATAAACTGGTATATCTGGACACATAGGATGTGCACACATATATATCTATATATACATATATCTATATATATATATATATATATATATATATATGTATACACAAAGAGATCTGCATATGGCCATATATATGATGCACTATACAGATGTGTAGACAGACATATGTATGAATATATATGTGTATGTACATGTAGACATATACCAACATATGTTTATGTATATATCCATATTCATGTCATGTGTAAACATCACGGTTGTGTATATTTTCTCAGATGTATCTCACCGTATGCATCTGATATGTGCACATTATGATATAACAACATATGTGATGCAACAGTAATAGCAATAACAAGTACTGCACAATTGTGGAAGTAAAAGCAATTGTTCAATACTAATCAATATGTGTATTAACAGATATATATAACAACAATTGTCTTCACAGTGGTCATGGTGTAGTGGTTAACTCTTGTGACTATAGTGTACAGGGTCTTGAGTTCAAGACTTGCAAAGGCTGTTTATTTTGTTGCTGGGCAGAGCAAGGGTTGTCAGATACAGAGTGGTTAAGGCAGTTTTTAGCAGCTTTAAGTGGGTTTGTGTGACGCTAAGCAGTGTTAATGTATGGCTAAATGTATGTACGCTTACACCATGTGGGCTTCGCTTACCAATATGCAAATCTGCTCAGCTTTTATATAGGAGCAATGTTGGCAGCTGCTAAGCATGGCTTAACCCTGGTAACCAGTTCTCACCAACCAGTCTGATTTCATAGCAGGTTAATGACATCTGTAATTTAGTATATGTAATGCCATGTACAATGCATGCATCTATGTGCTGTCATTACAGTAGCAAGGGGTGTGAGTGTCATGTCTGGGACACACAAGTATATGAAACCTGTACAGCACTGTTATCCTTGTGAATGTGTTACGTACAGGAGTAGTAACCCATGGTATGTGCTGTCATACTGGCATGTAGTGTATCATGGCAGTACTACTGTTGACAGTGCTTTCCCAGGCAAGAGTAGAGTGCTAAATGTAGTACTGACAACAAGCACACCTACACGCATAGCTGGACTCTGAGGCCTCCCTGTTGTGTTCCTGGTGTGTGAGCTGCATCACAGTATATATCCACTATTGGATAATGATCTGACATGTGGAATGTAACTGTAGATGACCATCTGTACAGCACATGTTAGTGAGGGCTTCCAACATGTAGTTATGCCATAGATATTTTTGTCAAACTTCTGTCTGTCAACACATTCATCCTACTGCATAGCTACTTGCCAAGCTGATGACTGTCTGTCCCTGTACAGATGTGCAGATGGCAGGTATCCAGCTGGGATATGTACAAGCAACCTATACTTGATTGACACTGACATATCTGCCCAGCTGTGTAATAACTGGCACATATAGGAGACAACACCCTGTATGCACCACGTGCCATGGGTACCTCCACTATAGTACCACAGTCAACAGAATATGCTTGGGTACAGGCCTCCATCAGAGACACTCACCATGTGTTGTAATTCATGTTGCATACATGTCAACTGGATCACCTCAGTGGCCATGTGCAGGAAATCCCAGAGGATTGGTTGATGCATTCTCACTCTCACCCTGAGGGTCACCACAGTGGTGTCTGTTGATTGATTGCCTGTTGGCACATGGCAGGTGGCAGAATACCACTGTACACACATCCCCTACACATCCCATCTCTCCATGGACAATAGCAAGGTACACAGTTATGACCACCTGCAGCGATGCACCCCAGTGCTGACACATTTGTATGTGTGCATTACTGAGGATAGCAGTGCTTGTGTGTTAGTACACCTGTACTTGGGAATTCCATGAGGGCCTTCACAACCACCGCAACATCCATTGCCATAGTCAGTTGTGGCTGCTGCTGTATCAGACATTACATGCACCCTGTTAGACTCCTCTCCCTACCAGCTACATGAGCCTTGCAGTACCAGCACAACAGTGTTGTGCAAATGGGTTTGTAGGCATGGGATATCCATTGAGTTTTGGCAAGTGTGTGTATGTGTGCATGTCTTCTGTATATCTGTAGGGTACAGCATTTCGAGGCCACATACTCCTATTACAATACGCATTGCCACACAGCAGTTCAAATAGTGTTGTTGCTGCCCATAGGTAAGGCACAACAATGCAGTGTCCTACTATGCTGTGGCATGTGCATTAGATGCATATCCCTGTAGTACCACTGTTTGGATATACAATGCGTTGTATCGCAGTCATGGGCAATGTGTGATGGTGGGTATATCAGAGTGTCATCATGGGTGCTAGGGAGAACAATATCCACTGGGGGATGTGGGTGCTGTGTACACTGTCATTACTCTATGGTACACCCTGTATATGTCCCATGTACCACTTTATGGTGATCACTGTCACCATCCAGTTATGTATGTGCTATGTGCAGCCTACCTGTAACACATTGGACACACGGGCAGGTTAGTTAGCAGTGATAGGCCCAGGTCTCTTGGATGTGTATCTGCCTGTTATGTGCCTGATAATGTGTATATGATGGTATGTCACACTATGTATTGTCCATATACAACCATTACATCCCCCATTAGCATAGTGTACATGTCTGGGGATGTTGAGTGTGCAACATTTAACCTAGAACACACTTCACCCTAAACACTATGTGGTGTGTGCAATGAAAGGCACACAGATCAGTAGCACTACATACTAGGTAAGCGTGTGCATGTATGTGGATGGGTCTATATCATGTTGCAGATTATACATGTCCCTGCAGGTCACCTGTCCATGTGGCACAGGCAATAACTGTTATAGAAACTTGTGACATGTATTCAACTCTACCCCAGATATGTCACAGCCATGGTGTCACCACAGTGCCATACCATTTGTAGAGTATGACTGCAGACCATCATCCTGCTGACACATGTACACCTACAACACAAATGGATAACATTATGGAGACCACAATCAACCAGTGTTACTAACAGCTCTAATGCATCATTGCTGGATGACTACACTACCTGACATATATGCATTAAACATTACTCCTGACAACATGTTACACTGCAGTACTTTGGTACACTGTAGTACAGTCACCGTGTGCATCAGAACCATATTAGCCTGTACCTGCATCAATGTTATGGGTGACATAGATGTGGCATAGGTATCATCATATGCACAGGGTATGTTGTTGGTTTGCCAGAGGCCGAGGGTGGGACATACATTTGACACCATGTGTGTGGGTGAGGGATGTAATGAGTTGAACTGGGCATGGTAATGTGTTGTGTGTAGGTATAGGGTTGCTCTAGGTGTGTTCCTATAGTGTGTGGGTAGGGATGCACACAGTTCTGCCATGTGACTGCCCTATACAGGCGTTTATGGACAGCTGCAGACCATACCTGGCAGGGTGTGCAGTTCACTGCTTCCAGTCATGGACACATGGACTGTGCCTGGCAGGGGTTCCATGGGCATGTCCAGGTACAGGCCTCGATGTGCTACACTCCCCTGGTGATGACAGATGTCCGCTGGAAACAGGTCCCTCCTGGGTCATACCAGGACAAAGTGGTCGTGGCCTGCTTTGTTGTGGTGTGGACAGCACCCCCCCCCCACAGTGCTGGGTCTGGTACTGCCACTACGGGAGCACCTTGCTGTCTTAACATGTCCATGTTCACCGCCAGCTGTTGGTGTTGCTGGCCTACGTCCAGACAGCCATCGCCACACTGCTGCCACATGTTCAAGCACAGACAGACCACGGTCGATTAGGCCCATCATCTCACCAAACCATCTATCCATGACCTTGGTATGAGCACGGAGGGCACCAGACAGTTCATGGAAGTTGTCGCTTGCACATGTGACAGCAGCCCTCTGCAGCCTCAGGCCCTGTCTGGTGTACAGTTCTATTTGTGCCTGCACCCCCATGACAACCTGAAACATGCACCTGGTGGTACCAGTTGTGGCACGTCTCTCAGGGGTATGATGGCCAGCGGCCCTACCACGAGCACCCTGGGACATCTGCCTATGTGGTGCCTTGCCAGACATTTGGCTATGCTGCTGTGACCAGACACAGTAGGCATGGATATCACACTCTCCTGTGCACTGCAGCAACCGCCAGCTGTCCTTCCGCTATGGCCACTGGTGATGAGGTATGCATAGGCTCTGAAACTGTGTGCAGAGTTGGGGTGGCTAAGAGGGGATGTCAAATGATGGTGCTGTTTCAGCCCATGACAACCTCACCTGTGCCTCAACAGTACTATCATCATCTTCTGTGTCTGTATGGACACCAACATCAGATTGCATGCAGATGGGACCCTGACCCACCTCGCCACCTTTGGGGGAAAACAAGAAATGCACTCTAAGACCTGTGCAGAACTGCATAACAGTACATACATACATGCACACACACACACACACACACACACACACACACACACACACACACACACACACACACACACACACACACACACACACACATTCCACCTTAATACCTACCTGTCATAAATTTACAGACAGTCCTATGTTTATTCCCATACGTTCCCCATCCTGCATCACACTTGGTAACATACACTCATTAATACCACTCATTAACGTATCATTCCTCTAAATGCCTAGACAAGTGATCACAGCACAAGACATGTTACTCCATTACCTCCTTGATCTGAGTGGAGTGGTTGTACATGGCCTCACTACTGTCATTCAATGTTCACCCTGTGTATGATAATGTCACGCATTGGAGTGTTATGTGTAAGCATTGCTCAGCACTTGCCAGATATGCTGCTCAATCAACCTATCATGTGACAACTGTAATATATGGATGCACACCCTGGAGTTGTCTAGTAATTCTCCAATGCATCTGTAGTGCTGCATATGTGGGCTATCGGTCACCTTTCTGCTGAACACGATATTAAGGGTATACCTGGTGTCTACTTTCCCTCCCAGTGCATGTTCCATGCTACAGACCTTATTATACTATCAGCTGTCCTATGATTACATATCAAACAAGTATATCTGGTGTGTCATGTGTCAGTCCATGTCCATGTACTGCACGATCCCAAAGGGAAGTACTGCCGTATGAACAACCCCACAATCACACATGTGAATACATGGACACTCACACAAACACACACATATGCACACACCCACTCACACACACACATCCTACATGTATCAACCTCTCTCCACTTCACGAGAGTGACCCTAAAGAAAAACTAACCCCCCCCATACACACACACACACACACAAACACACACACAGGTAGGTTGCACAAAGATAGTACACACAGTCCTCCTATTACCCATCTGTCAACATGCATAACATATGGTACACAACAGCATGCAGTGCAGCATAGTCAATCCATGCTAGCAACAGTATACATGTGTGTGATGCATGGGCTGTGTTAGTAGGTGATGTCCCTTCCCCTGGATACCACTACACCCATGCACACAGTATTGCTGTGCACCAGTTCTGCACCCTGTCATGTACTGTGCACCAAACCTCACAGATATACACTCCATTGCTGAATGTGTAGTACTGTGTCAGTTATGTCAGCTCTAATGCTTACAGCCTCTATGATTTTCAGCAAAACATACCTGGGATGATATGTGGACAGATGTAATTTGTGAATACCTGATGTCTGGTTTACAGATCTCAACATCAGTGGACCAGGTATGACCAATCCAATACTATTACACTGACAACCGTCAGACCATACCGTGGCTATGGGGAGTGTACACACCCTTATTAATATGACGCACCCTTCCTTGATCTGCCATGGGACCACATCACCGCATATATTAACAGTACATGAGTCTATGTGACATATGTCCTGTACATTCACATGCAGTGCCTACAAAATGTGTTAGGTGTGCAGATGCTGTCCACAATGCATACACGTCATGTGTGCATATGTGTGCACACCCTTATCATGACATTTTTTTGCACCTATTGTCATATGTACTACAGCAGTCACTATTCCTGGCAGGGCTATACTAGCATGGTACATCTGCATGTGCCAGTGTATGGTCAGTCTGCCATACACATGTCTCCCAAATCTTCATGATTGCAAGGTCTACTCGTGCACATCCTTTGGTGTTTACACACTGCTGTCACTAGTGCTGTGGGGGTAGGTTTCCATCTGCCGCAGTTCCTGAACCCGACTGTGTGCAGATACAGCCATTCTTAGTATCCTTAGGATCCCTGCTGCAGTTCACTGGTGTGTCATGCTGACACCCCCTCCCCACCATCAGCCTTTTTACAGATGCTTGACAAGTATGACCTACACATGTGTGTCAGCTTGCAGTGTCCCATACACTGAACACCATGTGTTACAGCCTAGTCCCAGCTAATAATGTGGACCACAGTAATACATTATGCCATGGTGTACATATGTAACAGTTGCCATTGTAATACTGGTATATACACTGTTGTTGCACTGTATAATGGTGATGTTTCACACATGTCCTTACTATAGGCCATGTGTCCCACCATTATGTTAATCTCTGTGGACACATTTTGCAATGACAGGATGTTAGTTATCTTGCAGGTGTCTGACATACCCTTCCAATACCCTATCATGGTCACCACTGTGATGCAGTGCATTTAACAGCAACAATACCTGAACATATACAGCATGCATTCTGGGTAGGTGTGTTAGATGTGTGCATGGAATATACCATACCCATTACATGCATGGTGTATTGTAAAGCATCAACATAAACCATACTCCCCATCTACAGGCTGCTGCCTTGGTGGTATACTAGAGAGACCTACATAAGAGTGTGAGAGATGTGAAGTCAGTGGCCACACCTGTGGCATTACTACCGGGTGGGTGCAGCATTACAGTACATCAACAGTACAAGTCCACAATACTACCACTTATTCACATCTGTTTATTACTGCTATGCAGCAACAAACTATATATATGACATGTCAGATATGCATGATCTACCTGTACAGATGTGGATGCATACGCAACAGTGGTCTACTGATGTTCTCTGTGGCCATACATGCATGCTCCTCAGCCGGTGTGTGGGAAGCCCCCACCTCCACAATAGTGTCTGGCAGTTGATGGCTGTGCGGATAGGCAGGTCCCATAAGGCTGGCGAGGAGCTCCTCAACACGTGTCGGGGGGGATGGATGGCATGACCGCCCCCTGTTGTGAGGTGATCACCCCGGACTGCAGCAGCACACTGAAGAGCATTGCAAAGCAGGTCAGAACAAAGATGCTGGACCTGCTCATAAATGCGGTTATGCAGTCCGACATCATTGACCCTGTGGACAAGGTCATTCCACAAGGTGGTCCATTCCTACTGCTCAGGGGTGGCCTGGCCAAACAGGACAGGGTAGTGCTGGATAAGATAGTTCAGCACTATGTCATTTTCAGCTGCTGAATAAGTGAGTAGGCATCTATGTGACATCTTGCCTGAAAGACATAAAGATGGAAACAGGTCTGAGCAACTCATACAGCAAGGTTACCCATAGTTCTTAATACACATCTCTGTCACCCCCCCCCCCACCTTATCAGTGACAACAAACTGTACACACAACTCAATAGGTATGGCTACAGCTTACCTACCAGTGGGACATGTAATGTACCACACTTTGTGTTATGTGTTTGGGGTTTATATTATATGCACGAAAACTGAATCGCACAAACATGTATTGAGTGACATGTAACGGGCGAAAGCCCAAAACATCGAATTCCAAACATGACAGAACCAACAAACAAATACTGTCACTAACTGTTGTATGCAGGGGGCAAGCCCCCCTGCACCCCCCACGTGGGTGCCACACACCCCTACTTAAATATGCCAACTCCGAGATCACACTCCATTGAAGCAAAGGGAAGAATTCCCTATGGCGGTCTCCATTCATACCTTCAATATTTTGAATATTTGCTCTTTATGTGTCACTCAATACGTGTTCACACGATTCAGTTTTTGTGCAAATAATATAGACACATGTGTTTGTAGTCATGTTCTCTGTTTGGACACTGTCATTGCTGGTCTGTTACAGACTATTCACCTGCATGCCATTGTCAGGGCCACTATGGTTCCATATATGCATGTGGTATGCTTGCTATGTGATTGCTGCACATCTGACATTCTGTGTTATTGGGGATATCTATGCATGCTGTTGGACATGTTCTGAAATTGTGTAGACTATTACTACCCACATATGTTCTATAACAGTGACACAATAGCATGTTTAGGGAATATTTGCCAACAGAACCACCTCTCCAAACTCATCTGGCCATGTTACCAGGCCACATCACATGTAGACCCCACCCTGGGGCATCCTCATGTACTGGTCCAGCACTACCTTCAGGTGGAACCATCTCAGGGTATGTTGTCCCCCCCTGGGGGCACACACAGACATGATCCTGTCACCCATGGTCAGGTCCAAGGTCTGTTCCATAGCGGGCTCCAGAGACACATGTGGGATGTGCTACATCACCTTGATGCACTCAGTACACATTCACAGGGTCCACATGCTTTTCCTGCTCAGCCTCCAGGCCAGGCACCTCCAGGGCTGTGTTGTGAGTAGCAATGGGTGGGAGGCTTGTTCCCATTGTTTTCATATTGGGGCCCATGGGGCTTCTACATTGCAGACCACACACACCATCCAGGATGTTTACCCACCACATGTGTTATATACCACCCCTGTAGGCTGTCCTCTATATCTACCAACCCAAACCACCTCCACAAATATACCTGCCATACTTTCCCATAGTCCCATTCCCTACTTCACAGACAAGGGCAATGTGGTCCCAACAAGGGGTTCACATGTGACATGCCTATCCATGTTGCACACACTTACAGCTATATATATCTGTGTGTATTGCTATGTGTGCTGTTCCCTCACACATAGCATGCAGCACTGTGGTGGTAATATTGGGGACATGTATTTACATACATATGTGTGTGTGTGTTTGTATATATGTAGACATGTGCATATAGATATATATCTATATATGTGTAGATGTATATGATGTATATATGTGTTTATATATATATATATATATATATGTCTACATATGGGTATCTTTATATCTGTGGACATACATGTAGATATATATATATATATATATATATATATATATATATATATATATATATATATATATATATATATATATATATATATATACACATATACATACCTACATATATGGGGTACATTCAGACATCAGGTCCACATTCTCATAACTCTTTCCTGCACAGCTGAACTGTTCTGCCTTGCTACAACACAGAGAGGTGCCACATATGGACACAGCCTAAAATTAGGGGGTATATATAAGGCCAGATTGCAGGTAACCCTATTACACACCTATGGCATTTCAACATGCTACAATACATGTTAACCTGAGTGTCCTGCAAGTGGTGGATTTTGGAACCCAAGTGTCAATCATTATGGCATTACTTCCACCAGCAGCAACTGACCACAGTAATATACATCCCTTCCATTACACACCACACACTATATTGGCATACATCTTGTCAGTTGGTGCTGCTCTACACATTTGACGGGTATGGCCCACTACCCACAGGGACAGAGTCTAATGTCCATAGCAGTTGTTCAGCTGAAGATCATTACAACAGCAACACCTGATGGCACATGTATATCATTCCATATAATCTACTCCAGTATTATGGACCAGGTACTACAGTCAATTACATGCATATATTCTTCACATACCTGTTGTGGGGATGAGGTCTGTTGGGGATAGTATCCTTGTAGGAGGTATTTTTTTCTCTCCTTAGCCTGCTTCCTTTGTTGTCTTTTTTGGTGTTGTTGCAGTTCAGGATCTGTTGCATGTTTTCTATTTGTTTTCTCTTTTTCTTTCTCTGCATTTCTGTCCCTCTGTCCCTCTCTCCCTCTCTCTCTCTCTCTCTCTCTCTCTCTCTCTCCAGTAAATGGATTGAGCTGCTTGGAATAGATTGCAGCATGGTTTTTGTGTGTGATGCACATGATGAGGTGATGGTTTGTGCACCAATCAGTGTCCTCCACTTGCTACCTGCATGCAGCCAGCTGTGTAGTACTTCCAATTACCACTGTCATGGCAACCCACTACTATAAATCCCTACATCATGTGGGCGTGGTCCCTTTACCTTTCCTGTATGATGGACTTCCTTCCTGTGTGTGGGCAGCAGTTTTACAGACAGCAGGTAGCAATACCTCTTACAAGAGGACTTGCACACTCAGGTCAGCTACATATTTGTATGAGGTTCCAGAACTACAAACAGAGAGTGTGAGTACTGTTTTTATGTGCATTGTATAGCACCAGTTTTACAGGGTTTGTGTGTACATACTAGTTTAATACAGACTGCATATTTATATATATGTATATATGTATATATATATATATATATATATATATATATATATTTAGATATGAATATATATACATGTACACATACATCTACATGTATAAATACATTTCCTGTACTGTTGAATATGTTTGCGAAAAGTGTTATGTATATCTGACATGGCTTAGTGCCAAATCGCTATGGTATGCAGGGTCCTGGGTTCGAGCCTTGCAGCAGCTGTTTATTTTGTTGCTGGGCAGAACAAGGGACATTGCATACAGAGTGATTAAGGCACTTTTAAACAGTTGTAAATGGGTTTGAGCGGAGGTAAGCACTGCTAACTTCTGGTTACAGTTTCTTATACTCAGCTTATAAATTGCTTACCCTGTGTAGGCATTGCTTAGCCCCATGCAAACAGGCTTACATCCGCTTACTGCTGCTTAAAGGTGCTAACTTCCACTTACCCCCGCACTAATTTCTTTAAAAGAAACAAAAAAGGGTTGATAGGAAAATGGTGAAAAAGGGGCACAAAGAGGGAAAGACAGTAGGGAAAATAGCTAGGGATGTGCAGGAAGGGTGTAGGGAAGGTCCATAGCTGCCCATTTCTTCTTCAGCAACAGCAGTGCATATACATTGAATTTGCGGATATATTTGGACACTCAAACCCGTGAGAGAGGGTGAGAACAACAATAATATGTTGTGTAGCCAATTAGACCAGATTACATGTGTCCAGTGGACAGCTAGGTATGGGGCGGGATTTTTTTTTTAGGTACAGATTGCTCTTTTTTTTTTTTCAGGTGAGAGTGGAATGTTGAGGAGGGATAGTAGGTATATTTGGGGAGGTAGGTTGGGTAGGTTAACAGACAAGACAAACAAGATGCATGCAAGGGTGGTATATGACACATGTGGGGGGTAAACACCTTGATGCGGAGGGGTGTTGGGAATTCGGAAGCCCATGAGCCCCCTAGTGGAAACAGTGGGACTGTAGTCCCCATCCATGGGCAGTCACCACTGCACCTTCACAGCCCCGAAGGAGGCTATGCATGGGGCTGAGTCGGAGAGTCAGGCCGACCCTGAAGTCACGACACACAGCCCTCGAGCTGGTGTAGCAGATCTCCAAACTCCAAGTTGAGCTTGCTACACACCACGACCATGACCTGGCGATGGGTAACAGGTTCCTGTCTGCACCCGGGGGGGGGTGAGCCCCATCCCTGAGGTGGGTCCACCCAAAGGTGGTGCAAGACCAACGGACGAGGAGGTCCCGGGTTGGGCCTCAGTCATGTTGGTGCCCGGTGCCATAGCCAGCTGAGGTGGGACAGGTAGGTCCACTGGGACGCGCATTCCCATACGTGCTATGGTGTTTATGTTTTATCAACATATGTGGGTTAGTAGTAGTCAACACATTCCAGAATTAGGTATAACAGCATGCATAGATATTCCCATTAACCCAGACACCAGCTATGGAACAGTTGCATAGCAAACAGAACACATGCATATATGGGACCACAGTGGAAAGTACAACAGCATGCAGGTACATTGATGGCACCATGCCACCAATATGGGAGTATTTCAAAATTGCACATGCATAGAAACAGATTTAAATAATTATTGAACAATATAACATATTCCCCAACATTCCAGTTAAGTCAGCACATACCAACTGAGTTGGGTATTTAGTTTATTGTTGCAGATATGGTGGGGGGGGGAGATGTCAATTAACAACTAGTATATTCCTGTAGTTCACATTACTTTCCTAGTCAGTGGTGTTATCTGTACCTTACAAGTATTATTACACTACCCTATTGCCTTACTTTGGACAGTGATATGGCTGTCGACAACTATATACATGACCTGGTTTTTACCTGCAGTATACACCTCTTACCTGGCATACCTGTTGGTTATTACCAACTGTTTCTACGCATACTCCTAGATTCCAGGTTGATGTTATGCACATACCTGTCCCTCTCTTTTTGGATAGACTCTGGGCATGTCTTGACCACATGCAAGTGAACCAGGACATATTTTGACTATTGCCCTCTTAAACCTTTAGTGACTTACAACACTCTTATGCAGGATTTTCCAGACAGTTATATTATGTAGCACAGTGTGGGTGACAGTGATGAGTGATACCTTATTATTCAGAGCAACTGCAACACTCACAATGCAATACAATACCAGAGTAAACAGTACTAGTACAGGGAATTAATATTTTATTTCTAGGCACAGTGTTTGTATCTGACAGACCTGTGAGAGCAATGTTTGTTAGTACTACCTGAATGTTGCCACACAAATTACCAGATTCCACATTAGTATTATGCACATATATCTCACTCTGTTACTGTACACACTCTGGTCACAGCTTGACAACATGGGGGTGTAGATGGGACATACTTGGCTTATTACTCTCATAACATTTTGGGGATTTGCTAGAGTGACAGGTTTGTTCTTATAGATGTGTGACAATTAGTTTTATTTTTTGTTTGCTGCCTAAACTTCTGGGATCATCCCACTGATTTCCCAGTGGGACAGGCAGCAGATATGGGCCGATTTACTGGACATTCTGGACATATCTATACGGTTGTGGGGTATGATTCTGTATGCAGCCTACTACCATTTCCAGGATTCGAACCATGGCTGTGTGTGCTACAAATTCAACAGTTCATGTCTCACTTGTGTGTGCTATTTGGATTTTGCTGTTTGTCATTTCACTGTTTTCTGTCTATGTCCCTCTCAGTTGTACAATATGGCCTGTTAGGATTACAACAGTCATATAGAGTTATTCCTGCACATTTTATTTATGTTGCACAGTGTGTGTAACAGTGCTTAATGCAACAGTACTATTAAGTGATTGCAACTCTACATTACCATATGATACCAGAGTGAACACATGCAGTCCAGCAGTTATACCTTTATTGTCAGGCTATTATGCTTTTATTTACATGCAACCTATATGAGACTCTTCCTGACATATTCTCTGCTGTATGCAATACACTCCTTAAAAAATACAGATTTTATACAGACAATTAACTTACTACTACTTTTAGATTTATTTCCTATGACAGTACATGCCAGAGTATTACTAACTTGTCTCGCGTTGCAACCGCTCCAAGCGACATCCATGGGCCTTCTGGTTTGCAGCCCACTCACTTGCCGCTGTGAAGGACATAAGAGGAATATTTAGCCATACCTATTCATAATATACATGAGCTGGCAATCATTAAACAGGTAGTGGAGTGATACTTACACATGGCTGGGACCTCCCCTGTCCTCCTAGCCTCTTGGATCCACTGATTCAAGAGATCCCCCTTTCACCGCTTCAGGTCGGCATAGTGATGCCTGACCTGCTCACCAGTTCAGGGTATGCCAGTGGCACTGGTGAGGTCATGGGTGAGATGGCCCCAGGCTTTCGCCTTGTATTGGGAACCCTGGTACTGGCCCTGCAGCAGTCTCTGGTCATGGTCTTTCCCAAGGAGTCCTGCCATGATTCTGGGCTCCTGGATGCCCCAGTGCTGCGCCCTAAAGTGCACACCCTCTCCCATTCCAGACATAGTGCCTACAAGGGGAAGCTACTACCAATTATGAGGTGTATTGCTGCCTGTTGGGTTTAAATAGGGCTGACGTCCCGCACTTTGCCATGATTGGACAGTTTTGAAAAGGCTAAGCTATGGGCAAATCTGCTTACCTAAGGCTGGCATTGCTTAAAGGGGTATACCAATGGGAAAATTGAGTTAGTTGGCCTACACATTGCTTACACCTAGTAAGCTGGGCTGTGCAGTGTTTAGCATTGCTTAATTTTTAATTTGCATACTATTTACTTTTTGGCATTGATTTATTATTCATTACATGTTATATATGGGTTTGGTATTCATGATTCATGTGTACGTACACTGTATGGGGTCCTTGTGTTTATTACAGGATCTCAGCACTTTATTACAATTACACCTCACATCTGGGCTTAATGCAGTACTCCAGTTCACATATTTATGTTATGTAGTAGGTTATACAAATAAGACTATATACAGATTCCTTTCACATGTTCAGTTTGAATTTCCTATAGTGAGGATCTGTTTGGTGATATCTCAGTCTTATGTATTGTTGTGATGGTTTAGTGGTTAACTACTGTGACTGTACTGTACAGGGTCCTGGGGAGGTCCTGGGTTCAAGACCTGCAAAGGCTGTTTATTTTGTTTCTGGTCAGAACAGTGGCTGTTGCATACAGAGTGATTAAGGCACTTTTAAGCAACTGTAAGTGCGCGAGGGTAAGCTATGCTAATATTCAGTGAAATATGCTTACAGACAGTTAACTTCAATATTGCTTAACCTGTGTGCGCATTGCTTACCCCCGCACAAACAGGCTTAAACTCACTTACTACTGCTTAAATATGCTTACTCCCACTTACTAATGCTTAATAGTGCTTATATTTGCTTACTAGTACTTATTCCCACTTACCACCACACTAATTTAGACAGTAATGTCTAATGGTTCTTGGGAAGGTGGTGGATTTGGAAACTGTATGGAGTTATCATTCATTACGTATTTTACCTTCCATTTGTATCCCTGATTCCTGTGCACATATAATGTATATGGCACTTGTGATTGTCTATGGACTTTGCAACATTTTGACACTGACACCTCACATCTGTATTTAATGCAGCACTCCAGTTCACAAATATATGTTATTTAGTAGGTTATGCAACTAAAAATATTGGTCATAAAGTGATTTGACATGGAAAATGGAATGCACTGGAGTGGGACTCGAACCTGGAATGACTACTTATAAGGTGAATGCTCTGCCCACTACACTATTACAGTACTGATTCTTTTGCATATATCTTGCTTTTGATCCTCTTGTGCCATTTAAGCTGCATTAACCACAGCTAAGCGATGGGCAAATCAGCGCACCTATGGTTACATTTCATCTGTTTCATAAAAAAAAAGTCTTTATATTTGTTGTTTTAACTATTGCTCTTGTACGTGTGGAGGGATGTTGCTAGGGGTATGTGAACACCTATGAGAGGTCTCACTCATTCTTTCATTACTACTTTGTTGTTCTTCATTGCAGGGGCATGTATATTCTGAGAGCTCTGCTCTCAGACATGCCCCCTGTACTCTTACATGCTCTGTGTAAGATTAGGAGCTCTGGCAGCACGCCTTCATTAATATGCATGGTGCGCTGCCGTTCTAATCCTAAACGGCCACTTCCATGCAGGACTAAGATAGTCCTGCATGGAAGGATATTGAATCCGGGGAATGGTAATTCTTTTCAAAATCAAAAAAGAAGCTTTGTGATGGAACAAAGAAGACATGTGCATGGTACACATTTACCTGAGATGGCTATCAGGAGGTGCATGTATAACCCACCCCCCCTCCCTCCCAAGTGGGCTCTTCAGACTTCAGCTACTACACACAGCTTTGAAAGATCAAAGAAGCTTTGGCATGTGAAGAAAGAGATGCAAGGTATCAGAGCTGTTAATGTGAGTTTGCACTTTCATCCACAGATATCTACTTTGTATGTACTCATTTTCTCTCTGTTATGCGATGTGTAAAGACAAACAATAGAAGGTGAATCAGTACAATACTCGTGCTGTTTTTCTTTTTTACTGACAGTGCAGGACCCCTTTAACCATCCCATGCTAAGTTTACAGGCCATAATGATTCCAGAATGTCTACCATATGGCAGACTACAAAATTCCCATCATCATGTTTCCCTCATTTCTTTTATGTTAACTCATTCACCAGGTAAGAATGCTGTCCTGCCACCAGGTCTATCAGTCAGCAATTAACCTTGACTTCACATTCCATGTCATAGTACAAGGCTGCAGTTTCCACACACATAAAAGACAACACAGATAACAAATATTGGCACCTTTAAAGTAATTCAGCACAGCTAGTTCCTTTACAAAATCCCCATATAAACAAAGCAACAACTGTGGGTCAAACGTATCACAAATGTGTCATAAGTGACATGTTAACAAAATAAACATACATATTAGTATCAGTTTGTTTCTTCAATAGAAACCATTGTATACACACTCTGACCTAAGGGAGAAATGCATCATTTTATATAACGCAGTGAGGCTTCCTGATAACAGTTTATTTTTATCATGAATGCATCATTGTTGTGGTATTTTTCTCTGTAACATATCATTAATTATTCTCTGTTACATCTTAAATTAGATCTTCTAAACCACCCAAACATGTTTTAGATATATGCAGGAGAGATGCATGCCATTTGTGTAACACTCACTATCTCATAAAATGTGTAACATTAACTTGATGCTAATATACTGTTATTGTTTGCATATTTATTAAATCTTAAGCTAAGCCTGAAACACTGGCACATTCAGATGCTTGCATCTACTACATGGGAATGCTGATGACACATAAGTGAAGCCATTCCATTTCCTAAGAGACCTTTGTGCTTCCTGTGTGGGGTTTTACTTTAACTGGATTGTGGTAAAAGGTTTTGGAATGTGAAGTGTTATGAAGTATTTTTTATGAGGTTCATTGCTTCACTTGCTAATGTTCTATGTACCTGCCACAAGACATTACTGGCAGCTTTATAACCTGTGAGCAGACAGCAGTACCACCAAAGGTACAGTAAACAGAAACTGCATTCCAGAGTGTACCTAGGTTCATTTATAGTGCTAACTGCTCTAGAACATTAAGTATTTTTACTAGTAAAGGTTTATCTAGCTTGTTATAAGAGAATGACTGTCTTAATCTTGTAAGAGCCTTCAGGTACAAAGACAAAATATTTGGGTTCACATCAACATAAAATGCCCTACTATGGCTCAAACCTAAACATAACTGTTGCTACACTGAAGATTCTGGCACAGAGATGTCACATGAAACATATCACTACTATCCTTCAGATCCATTGTGTAACATATTCTGGGAGCCAGACTCACCTTTCTTTAGCATATTGTTATCCCACAGTGCATATAGCCAGATGACCAGTGTCTTCAGTCCCTATAACCTGCACTAAGTACCTCAGATCAAGATGAATAATGCTCTGGAAATCCTCCAGACAGCCATTGTATGAGCAATAAAGCCATTGTGTGACAGTGCCTATACTGTGCAACCATGCTCTGCATAGATTTAGACATGAAGTGACAATCACTTCAAGACAGTACACAAAGCTGATCTACTGCAAACAAGCACAGTTGCAGTCCTGAAGTCACATAAACCTTATGTCAAAGTGAGAAAATGTCATAGCTAACCTCTGAAACTTATCATGCTGTATTAATATCACCTATTCCTACTGAAAACTTTCTTGCTTGCTGCAAATAGTGTTACCAATGTAATTACCAACAGTAGAAGTCACATTCCCGGCATCTTAACTTTACTTTGCTACAATCAGCATTTAATCATTCAGGGGTTATTGAGTGCCATACTGCTGACTCTCTAAAATGAGAAAAACAAGAAAATCAAGATACAAAGAGAAATGTATAAGGCTGGATGGTCAGCCAGGCTTGATTGGGTAAGAGGAGTGGTCTCTTGCATTGTTGAGCTTCAAATCAGGAGAACACTCAACCATACAAAAACCTGACAGTCTTACATTACATAAACACGTGTATAAATAAATGATAAATCTGACAGTCTTGCATTACATAAATACATATATAAATAAATGTAAAACCTGACAGTCTTACATTACATAAATACATATATAAATAAATATGAAACCTGACAGTCTTGCACTTAATATATAAATGAATAAAAATGTATAATCATAACATTGAAATGGAGGTGGCTACACATAATATTAAAAAAGTGTCTGTAAGCAGCCTTGAAACAGCAATAATAAATGGAATTAATGGACATGCTGCACCTCAGAAAATCCAAATCCCATCGAGCTACGCGCTCGAGAGACTTGAACCTCAGCACTGAAATAAATAGGACATGCTGGAGGGACAGATTCATAACCCAGAGGCTCCCTTCACTCTGGAATAGAATCCCAGTCCAGGTTAGGCAGAATCCCACATTGACTCTCTTCAAGAGGAATCTTGATGAGTGGATGGGAGATCGTAGGTTTACCCCGGCTATCACTTCTGTGCCACTGTTAGACAGAGGCACAGTATACTAACCTCAAAAAAAGGCATAGCAAAATTAATTTAAAATGGGTGGCGAAAGCCAAACACACTCTGGCTAGGCTTATAAATGTCCTAGGGCAGATAGCCTAGTATGAACCTATGAACCTATGAACCTAATACTGCCTTTTGCAAGCAGTGGTGAGTAACACAGTGTTCACAAACAGCCAATAGAGTCATGTTGCATTTATGTACATCTGCCTCAGTAATGCTCACACTGTATGGTGTAGCATTTTGTTTTCCTCTTTGTATCTTGGTGTTTTGACTTTTGTTATTTTAGAGAGTCACTGTTATGGATATTCAATACTATCTGAATGATTCACTTCTGACCCAAGTAACATGACTGAATCAAAAGTGAAGAGCCCAGATCTCGAGTTACTTCACCTGAATTCCAGAGGCTGATCCTCTATTAATTACTGTGTGGTTTATTAGCGCATTATGAACCTAAAGGTTTAACTTGTCTTTCAGTTGTAATACATTTTCTAGAAATACATTTGCACGTCTACTTCCTTGCTTTGTCAGAATGCAGTCTCGTTCATCTATGTTTTCTGTGCTCTTCAGATGTTATCTGTAGGTCCTGAGGCTCATTTTCAGGTGAACAAGACACAGTTACCATTTAATGACAGCCGGCATGAAATGTGTACCTCTTGTTTCAAACATCACAAAACGAATAGCCTAAGCTGTGTAAAAAACATGAAATGTGCACCTCTTGTTTCAAACATCACAGGGCAAACAGCTTAGACTTTGTAAAAAGCTCCTGCTGATTCTTGGCAAGATTATAGATGCAATACTAAAGCACAGAATGAAAAAAAGAAAAAAATATATTGCAAGCTGAGTTTTTTATGTCCATGAAATGAAACCATCCTCAGATATGCAATTCTGTCATTCAGAACCATAAAATGAATACATTTCTGTCATTTCCAGTGTTCTTGAACATTATCCCTGGGAAACCATGCTTGGCATTACAAATTTAAAAGTGACACATTTGTAACAGTGTAGCAATGAATCTCAAAGTAAAAAAAAAAAAAAAAAAAAAAAAAAACATAACACTTCACATTCCAAATCCTTTTACCACAATCCAGTTAAAGTAAAACACCGCACAGGAAGGACAAAGGTCTCTTAGGAAATGGAATGGCTTCACTTATGTGTCATTAAGATTCCCATGCAATAGATGCAAGTTACATTTCAGTGTGTAGTACAGGAATACCCACCATTATGTATCATATCTAGTACCATTTGCAAGCAGTATTTCAGACCCAAAGTGTATTACACAGAAACAGCTGCACTGCTTCCCACCACCATTCCAAAAAATTTCCACTATGAAATCAAATACACCCATGGTGGGAATCCCCAAACTGCATTTGCCAAAACTATCTTGCCGAAAAACACTTTCTAAAGTGTTTTTGCAGGGGCACAAGTCCTTGCTTCTGTTGATGTGGAGTGCAAGCCCACTACACACCACAGCCTTATATATACCAACTTAAAGGTTCCATTTACTTAAAAAGGGGGGAAATTCTCCCCAGTAATGAATCATTTACAGCACAACTCAAAAGTGATTTCCTGTGGAGGAACACAGATTGTCTGTGAGTTGAAGCTTGGGCAGTCAAAGCTTGAGAACTCAAGCTTTGTTCACCAGTAGGATAACCTTCCAAGCACACACACACACACACACACACACACACACACACACACACACACACACACACACACACACACACACACACACAGATACACAGAAATATACGACTATGGACATGTGGTCAGTAAAGACTCACTTATGCTCATGGGGTTCAGAAAACAACACTGTAACACATGCATCATCTTTAAACTATTGGTGATTCTAGATTCTTTGAGGTGCAGTGTGTGTGTGTGTGTGTGTGTGTGTGTGTGTGTGTGTGTGTGTGTGTGTGTGTGTGTGTGTGTGTCATGTAGTCTAGTTTCCTGTACCCTACTGCACAAGTCTCTAGGTAAATCTTTTGTAGCTGGAGGCACTATTTAGATTTGTGCCTTGTGTAATTATTTGCTTTTAAATGATACATTTTACAAGGTATCAGAAGTAAATACAAATAAGTTATTTTTTACTCATGTTGATTAAAAGTGGTACAGCAGCAGCATCCATGAATTTTGCATAGGGCAGTTATCCAGGAAATATAAGTGGTATGACTATGACCCTGAGAAGTTACTGTGAGCCACATTTCTTCATATTACAATGGAAGTAACCCTGACCATTTATAACATGTCTGAAATTCAATGGAAATACAAAACACTCAAGTGATGAGGCAGAAGTATCAGAATTACCCTGAGCTGAGTAGAAAAAAATGCCATATATGTGCCAAGTGATCTACAGCAGAGCACAAGCTCACAGGAAAGCATGATCCTTGCTAATAAATTACAGAACTGAGAAAAGGCTGTGATTTTGGTGAATGACGTGATTCATTAGAGTGAGCTAGAACCATGTCCGATATTCATAATAACAGATACATAAATAAATAAATAAAGTAAATGTGAAACGTGATCACTTTGCATTCAATATATAAATTAATAAAAAAATGTATAATCAAAATATTGAAAATGAAGTGGCCAGACTAATCTGCAACTGCAAGCAGCCTTGAAACAACAATACTGCCCTTACCAAGCAGTGGTGAGTACAACAATGGTCACATACAGCCAATAACCAGCTACAATGCAATACAGAAGCATTGGAAAATGTCATAGTTACAGTACAACAGAGAAAACAGGAAAAACACAAGAAGTGCATCACTGGCTTACACATTCCAAGGCATTGTTGTAAAGTGAACTACAGAATTCAAACTTACATGCAAAGCCCCTTGATTGCTTGTGCTTCAACTAAACAAAGATATGTTGTCATGGAGAAACATAAAAACTATGAGAAGCAAGTCATTAATGAATACAGTCTCTGCTGCAGTAATGTCCTCTGAACAACTCAAGCGTTAGCACTCTGGAAAAAGAAATTATTTTTATGGAGTATATAAAATAAAATAGAGAACTCTGTACCAGAAGGATGGAACAAAGCCACAAAAATGTGTCTTTCTGTGGTCAAAATAAATATATTTTGAGAAAGTGCACAGAGTTAGTTGCAAGAAAGTGGCACAGAGAATTTGTGATTGATGGAATTGTGAAACATCTGCACAGATAAGCTCAAATGAATTAACCACAGTATTGTGATCAAACAACACTGACACAGAATGTAACATAACGTCTGTTCAAATGGAATAAGTTCTGAATTTTTAAGAAAATAAACTGAAGCTCTGAAGATGTGAATTGCTCATTTTTTTGGTCATTCTTTGAAATCATTGGATCAGAAAGTGTTCAGTGAGTATAATACTAACAAATACAAGATAAAGGGTCATCTAGATGGTAGTGAGTGTTTCATCAGTACTGGGTTGTTTGACTTGCCAGAAGCTTGGTATAGTTAAAATAATTCATAATGTAAATGAACAAGGTGATGACTTGCTTCATGAGTATGAAGATTTCTTTATAGGTCTGGTCTGTTATGTATGTGCACATTTATTTATTTTAATTTGTTAGCCTGGTTGTCAGACTGGCCTAAGGTCCCTTTTCAGCTATGGCCTGAACCACAGCTGCATATCTATATAAGAGGTAGCAATAAAAAGATTGGAAAACCATCAATAAAAATAAAACAAAATACAGAATTAAATGCTCACAGCAATCATTCAGCAATTAATCATATGAGCTACCCCACTTCTTAACAGCATTTACATTTATAATCTTCCTTGAAATGTCCATAAAGTTTTTTTTTTCTAATCACAACATAATTGTTAATTATTCTTAGTTTTTTTTGGTAGGCAGTTTCATGATGTTGCTGCTATTTTGGAAATGTCATTTCACTGTGGGGTCTAGAGAATACAGGACATTGAAAGCATAATTTTCCCAAACTGCTTGATATCAAGGAAAATGCATTATTCCAAAAGTGCCATTTCTTTGATAACACTGGGCATCACTGATTATTAATCAGTTTGAAAACCATTAAATTTAATTTCACCACAGCTCTCGCCATGATTGGCAGCCAGTTCCCTTTAGACAATGACAGGCATCACTGTCTGTCCTGTAAAACAGAATAAAAGTGATAGATTTCATTTTCAGCAGTTTGTAGCAATGAGATAATGCTCAGTGAGTTCCAGACTGCTATAGGCAATACTTGCTCGAGCCCTGACATTATGAGATTAAGTCCAATAGCAAAAAAGTTTTATCTAGTTAACACATGCAGCAACTTATAAGGGTATCATGTCTTCATGTTTATGACTTCCACAACCTACTCTTTGTGTCCTATAAAAAACAGTTTGAGCCATTGAAGACACCTATGTACTCTTTCTGTTCCACTTGTACATATTTTACCCCTAGAGGATTCTAAATTACGATTATGGGGAGATTTGAAACTATGTCGGGTTCCAAAAACATGACTGATAATTTGCTGCAGTTAGTAGCCAGTGTACATTGGCTGTTCAGAGGATGTGCATTGGTGTTTCAATGGTAGGAAGTCTCAGCTGCCATGTGGGAGGCTCATGTTCAATGCCCTACTAATATAACATGGCATTTTAGGGTAGCACAGGGGTGCAACAGCTAGAGTTTTCACATTATAGAAAGAGATATCATTGTTCACTTCTTGGCTGGTGTACCTTCTGTTTGGAGTCTGCATGCTTTCCCCATGCTTGTGTGTGAGTTTTTTCAAGTGCCCTGGTTTCCTTCCACTTCCCAAAGACATCAAGTAGGTGGATTTGACACTCTATATTGGTCATAGGTGTGGACTTGTGTGCATTTGTGAGGTGTAGAAGAAGAACCACAACAGAGCTAGCCATCTGGTAATGTGAACATTGGCTCTAGATGATGTTTACTGTTGATGCAACACCCAACCTTAAGTTTAAAAATTGGAAAAAAGGGGTTATGGGTGGATAGATGGTAGCTAGTGGTTCCCCATACAATATTTTGGTAGAGCAAAGGAAGTTGACTACATTAATATCATTTGTATGCAATGTAAGATAAACCTTTGGAATGTTAAAGCAGAGATTGTTAGTAACCAATGAAAGGGATGTCCTAAATGACTTAACATTGGGTGACATTTTCCTTAATGATCCCATCTTGAGACGCTTTAGGCCTTGGACAAATCCTAAATGGCTTATCAGCGAGGTAGAATGAAAACAACTTCCCAATATTTGGCTGAGTATGAAGGATTAAGGGTACAACTCAATAAGAGAAGTTACACGCTCTGTATTCAAGAACATCCCTACCACATGTTTTGTGCTTTCTAATCACTCAGAAAGATTACACTAAGTGTACATGTAATCTGCACTCTGTGGTAACTATGATGAATCCCCTTTAGTATTTAAGGCTGAAAGAAAATCAATAGAAAAATTAAAATTAGGATAAAGAAGGTGTGAGTTATGTTTGTTTTGTTTGTTCACTCAGAATGATGTAGTGTTAGTGCAGATGTTAATGATTCCAAAAGCACATCTTTAAGTGCAAACAGCACCCTTTCCTTGGACACATGATCAGTTTAATTAACCATATTTGTAACTATCCTGTTATATCTTCTTCTGTTTATACCTTTTTGGTACTTAGGAAATTCATTTTTAAGTTCTATTTGCAAAGTTTCTGGGCTTCATCACTCCAGAGTAAGCCACAGGCATCTCTTGACTTTGATTGTCCTGACTAAAATTGAGACTTGACTCTAGCAATAGTAGAAGGAGGTTATAAAACATGAGCTGGACCTCTATAGGATTATTCAGCCCATAGATCTGATCCAGGCAATGCGATCCAGCCCTTTTAGTAATGTGTTCTTCATGTTTTCATGTACTACTCAACCTAAGCTAGTGCAGGGGCACTTTCTGTGTTTCAAATGATCAAGTGTTCATTAGCAAGGAAACAAGTTTGGTAAGGCACAAAATTGCAATTTGCTTTGTGGAATGTTAGCAGTAGCCATACCTGACATGATACTAACACCAGCATGAGGACTGGACTAAGGGGACAGTAACCAGTGGCAGATTTATTACAAATATAACATTTTTTAGTAGCCTCGTAAAACAATCCCACCTCCCTATTCATGTTAAATCTCCCAAGAAAGAAAACCTTTTATAATAATGAGTACAGATCTTGTTTATACATTCTTTGATCCTGTTTGGGGAGGAGAGCAGAGGAAAATACAAAAGAAAATGGAAGCCTTAAAGCATGCAGATCAGTTCACTTATTTTGTTGAGCATTTACAAATACTATTAAAGAGGTAACAGTTGCTCCGAGACCACTACTTAGAGTAATTTAAATAAAAAAATGAAAATGAAAAGAGATTCCAGAAGCTGCACAAGATGCATGTAACACACTACTGCCATTTTATTTGCATGGAAATTAAAAAAAAATACTTTCTTAGTTTTAGCATACATTGTAGAAAGCTGCCTTGCATTGGATCCAAAAACCTCTAAGATCACTTTACATTAGCAGATCTGTTGAGATATAATTACCATAGCCACTCAGAGTCCAACAGATGCAGTGTAATAACTGAGATTTAGTGGCAACCATAAATAAATACATTAGTTTTCCAGCCCTCTCCAAGGAAAAAAGCTCTGAGAAAGACATGAGAAATGAAATAAAGGTCTACCAAGCAAATGCAGCCACATGAACTAATACTCTATTTCCATTTTGCAGAAATAACAGTAATAGAGATAATTACGATCTCAATGTTTTGGACTAGTACCATACCTCTCAATTTATTTACTCAAGAATTCTGGGCAAAGCCAAAAATAATGGGGGGGGGGGTAAATCAGGAACAGCTGTTAAATGTTAGTCTAACTTACTTTAATAGTTATTAGAACAGCACATTTTGCATTGGTATGCATTACTGAAAAAAAGAAGTATACAACTGTAATAACTGGTATTACAGACTGACTATAATCATGACTGATTTATAAGAAAATCAAAATGTTATGAGTGACAGGACAAAGATCTGAAGCAGAATCAGGACCTTTGTGCAAAAATGGAAACATTTGAAAGGAATGGCTAACAGGCAATAGGGAATGTCTGATCACAATAATCCTTTCCAGGATTCAGATATTTTCTTGGATGGGCAGGATTTTAAATGATTCAGTTATAACATTCTGAATGTTATCATAACTGTATGAACATGTATCAGCAGAAAAATGTAAGAAGTTGCAGTTTTAATGACTGAAATCATTAAAGCTACCTATACTTAAATTCTTAAGCTGAGGCTTCTTCGTTTTCAGATGGTATAGTATGGTTTGACATTACCATAACACCCATAGCATCAACAAGCAAAACAATTAATAAAACTACAACCCTGGTTAACTTTCCATCTTCAAATATGGAACACTATACTACGTCTCATAAGGTAAAAGAGATGAACAAAATGTGGAGCATTTAGTAGCAACCTGAGGAAGGAGCATACAACAATGGTTAAATGTTATTTTATACTCATTTTACCACATATCCAGAAATGACTCAAGTTGCAAAGATCCAAGACCCCAGAGGGTAGGCCAAGCACCCCCCTCCAAAAAATAATGCAATCAACTCCATTTACAGTCAAGCAATTAAACAATACAAGTATGAGTATGTTTGCAACATCATAAATAGTATAGCATCCATTAAACTAATAGGCAAAGGAATTAATCAAACTACAGCCATAGCCAACCTTCTGTCTTTGAAATGTAGAATTCTACAGTATCGTGCACAATGTGGATGGCACATTTAATGGCAACTAAGGAAGCTCATACCATGATTAAACTATGGGCTTTATGTTTAGGGTCATTGGTTCATAGGTTCAAAGGCATATACTAGGCACATGACCATCAAGGCCTTTATAAGCCTAGCTGTGCATTCTAATCCATTTGTGTCCCTATGTATCATGGGCATTTATTAAGAAGGGTATGTTAATTAGAAAGATTCTACATGTTATTTGGGGATGTGTAGGTGAATTTGGGCATTATTGTCTATCTCCTTCTAGCACAGACATGGGGGCCAGACCTAGGGCGAATTTTCAATTTTCTATCCTGTAGTCAGGGTTTCACTTAAATAGGGTTGGCGATGGACTCTGCTTCAATAGGGAGGGGCAGCCTGTTCCAGAGCATGGAGATCCTCTGAGACACATACCCATCTCACCATTATGTCTTGTTTATATCACAAGCAAAATTTAAATACTTGGATCTAGTGGTTCTGATGCTGTTCATGTTGTAAATGTGCAAAATGTCTATCAGAGCTTAATCTAAGGATTCCTTGTAAACTGGGAATAGATCACCTCTCAATAATCTGTAGGAGAACAAGTATTTAGAAAGGGCTTTAGGCTGATCTGTATAGGACAATGCGTTTTTATCTTGGATTCCCCTGGTAAAGAACCTCTGTGGGTGTTCCGAATGTTGCATATGTCTGGTCAGGTATATGCCGAAAGAGGCATGATACACAATGATGGGCCTGATAAGGACTGAATAAAGTGGAAATATGACTTCCTTCAACCTGGATACCATGCTCTTTTTTTGTAAGTTGGGCAGTAATGAAAAACTTTCTTACTACATTGGCAAAATGTTGATCAAATGCCAGATTATTGTCTGCATATGTTCTCAGATCCCTGACTACTTGGTCAAATCTTGGGGGTGTCTTATTGATGCACATTTCACAAAAGACACTATAATGCATTTCTTTGCATTGAGTTTTAGTCCATGACTTTGATACCAGACATTTGTGTGTGTTAGACTTTGTTATAAAATGTTTGTGTCATGGGGGAATCTATGATAGTTCCAGATTTGCAGTTATCTGCAAACGTGGTCAGCCAAAGGCCCTTGGCATTAGCCTTTACCTCAAAGAAGTAGATGCCAAATAAGAGAGGTTCTCAGCATGGAGCCCTGAGGAACCCTGCTGATTACTGTCTCTTACTGGAGGAGGTGTCACTAATCTTGACTTCCTGGGTACTGTCTGTGAACCAGCTGGGAAACTAATGAGTTATGTAGGAGTTTATGCCCAGTTTGGTGACTCTGTCAAGTATACCTGAGTTGGGTATTGTACTGAATGCCTTAGCCAGATCCATGTATGTACCATTTTCCTCTGACCCATTGCCTTGTGACCTTATTTATTTATTTACATATGATTACCGGGTAGTGTCCAACTGGGCCAGTAGACTATTTTCAGTGGAAACCTGGGGAGAAAAGCTCCAGAATAGTTACATAATGCATACTATGGAAAATGACATTACAGAGAACGTACAAATAATATTAACAGTGATTAAAAAATTACATGCAGATAAACACAAAAGCAATGTATCACAGAATTATAAACACAAGTAATGATCATCAGTACAAATTAAAAAAAATGTTTTTTTTTTGTATGTATATCAGTCGATGGTAAGTAGAAACAGATTGCAAGGCTATAAGAGGCCAGGAGAGAGTGTATAAAAACAATGAAAGACAAGTATGAAATAACGTAGCCTGGAGATGTGCAGAACATAGCCAATGATTAGAGAATAGGCTTTTTGAAACTGTTTGAAATTATGTGAAATAGGGGTGGATAAAATATGCTGGGGAAGAAAATTCCAGAATTTGTCTATTTTATGGGAGTATAAGGAGTCTGCATGATAATTATGGGCTTTAATTACTTTGGGAAATAATTTATCAGCTGACCTGAGTGAACTGAGGTTAGAATAAAATTGGACAAGGTCAGACGGTTAAGAGATAGTAACTTCGGGAGTTCTAACCAGTTTAGATGGTGAAGAGCAGTGCAGTGATGTGATCTGTGAGGTATGTTTGAGGCAAGATTCGAGCTTATTCAAATCTGATTTACAGAGGTTGGTAAAATTTGAGAACTGTAGAGAAGGGTAGATACAAGGTGAGATCTAGCTGTAGTAAGTCTGGCGTGGTTGGTAAGATAGGGTTTTGCTCTACAGAGTGCGCTAAGTCTTATGTGGACTTTTTTGACTGTTGATACTATATGTTTATCAAACATCAGGCCATTGTCAATTATAACACAGGGAAGTTTAGTTTGTTCTATTGGCTCTATATTTGTGCCATTAGAGGAAAAGATGGAGTGAGGTGATGAGCTGTTTTTTTACAGTGGTAGTACTAAAAACCAGGAACTTGATTTTGCTGGGGTTTAATATGGATTGATGGGCAGCTAAATAGTTTTCACTGTTTTGGAAGGCAACCTGTGTTTTTTCTTGAAATTCTTTGATACAGGCAGTAGAGCAGATGAGGGAGACATCATCAGCATATTAGATGATTGAGGCAAGATTGGTGGTGGAACTAAGGTCATTGGTAAACATAGTAAAAAAGATAAGGCCAAGGATGGAGCCCTGTGGGACTCCAACAGTGACTGGTAGTTGGGAGAGTTTATGATCCCATATGGTGGGTTGTTGTGGATAAGATAGATAGCTATAAACCCAAATTAGGGATTTGGAGTTGAAACTGTATGAGGCAAGTTTATGCAGATGTGATACTGTGTGATACTGTGTGGCTTTTGACACATCAAGGAAGGTAGCTGACACTATTTGGCTATTATTTCTGAGGTGATTAATGGCATTAGTAAAGCTTATAAGAGCTGTGTTTGTAGTATGTATCTTCCCATAGAAGTCTACCAGGTTTAGTAGGCATGATCTTCCCTTGACAAAGCCAAACTGGGTTAGATCCTGTGCCTGAAGGTTGCCTATGTCTTTTGATCATTTCTACAATAATTCATTCCATGGCTTTGCATATTACACTAGTCAGCCTAACAGATCTGTAGTTTCTGGGGTCGGTTGATGTCCCACTCTTGTGAAGTATGATAACCATTGCAGTCCTCCATTCTCATGGTACAACACCTGTTTTAAGGCTATAGTTGAAAAGTAACTTAAGTGGTCCTGATAGGCCATGTATCTAGCTATTTAGGAGTCATTCCAGGGTATTAGTGGGGCCTGCTGAGGTTGTTTTTTTTTGGCTTTAGCAAGTGCTGTCAGGACCTGCTCTCTGTTAGTAACTGAGGATGGTGGTTATACTAGCAGTTATTTAATGAAGGAGGTAGGGGGAGTGAGGGGGTAAGGTTTGAACTGAATTTTTCAACTAGCAAATTTACTGTGTTGCTGTGCTCAGTTTAGGTGGCACCATTGGCCACCTGTTCTGCACACTGATGTGTGCTGCCTTTGAGTTTTTGGACATAGCTGTAGAAGACTTTGTAGTTGTCTTTAGCATATTAGGCTATCTTGACCTTGTAATTGACTTAATTCCAGCTAGTTTTTGGTTTACTTTAATTAGGGAGCTCCTATCATTATGGGGGTTGTTCTTCCTGCTTTTAGCCGTGTCTTTTTTGTTTTCTGTGGCATACTCTAATAAGATTAGGATTCCACCAGTGTGATTTGTTTTTAGAGTTTGTTTTGGACTTACTTCTAGTAGGTACAGCAGCTTCTGTACAGCCATGTACATGGTTTTACAGGGTGCCTGAGCAATGCTGCATAGGTTGTTGTTAATTTGGGTTGGAAGGGGCATTGGATTTTGATAAACTGTCAATTAGTAGGGTGTAGCTTGCTTTCTAATAGTTCCTGACTGTTACAGAGTTTGCTGGGGTTACCAAGTTGATTTTTATTTTGAAGGAGAAAGCTTTGTGGTATGACCTCACCAGTGAGGACATGACACTGGGGGTGTGGTGGGTGCAGTGCTCTCCCATATTGATGAGAGCCAGGTGTAGTATGTATGAACTATCTAGTCAAGGGTATTTGCATTAAAAAGTCCAGGAATCATTGTGCCTGCGAGTATGAGGCAGTGTATGTTTCCCAGTCTACAGAGGGGTAGTTAAAATCTGTTATGAATAGTGTATTTGGTTTAATGGTGATTGTCTCCAGTAGGTCTAGGTAAGAGCTACGGGATTCTAGGGACATGGAAAATGGAACAGGCGTCCAGGGAAGTAAAGATTGTGGGAAGAAATATCCAGGGAATTGTTATGGCTAAGCTTGTATAGGCCTTAGGGCCGATAGCCTAGTACCAACCTATGAACCTATGAAGATGCTAGGATCTGGTACAGAATTTTGTGAAGGGTAATTTGCATGTGGATAAATTCTAGGGCATCTTCCTGTTTAATAAATGTAGAGTTATGCTTGTTGCTAATACAGATTGAGACCCTTCTACCTTTTATCACTGTCTGTGCAGCTGATGGTCTAAATGTATGGAAGGCAGTGAAGCCTTGCAATGCTGGAGTACTTTCTGTAGCTTTAAACCATGTCATAGTAATGGCACAAATGTCTATATTCTCCAGAGTGAGAAGAGCTTTTAGGCTGTGGAACTTCCTATTTAGGCAACTAGCATTGAGAAGTAACACCTTTAAGTTTTTTTGGGGGGTTTATTTGTTATGTCAGTAGGCTTGTCAGTTTGAGATTGCCTAAAAAGGGCTCTAAGGGAGTGGATAAAGTTTTAGCCAATATTTAGAAACCTAGGGGAGACAAGTGCAGACCATTCTTTGCAAAGCATCGTGGTCTGTTAACCATGGCTCCCATGCTGAGAAATATTGAATCCCCCTGGAAAGACACCAGAGAATAAACCAGTTATTGATGTCAGTCATCTTTTGTTCATACGGTGGCATCATCCTTGGTGAAGGTAGAATGCTGCTCAGTTCAAGGCACATACATGCCTGGGACACATCTGCAGAGAGATCAACAAAGTATCTCTTCATATAATCCAGGGAAGTATGTCTCAGAACGTTAACTCCCACATGGACTATGACAGAGTCATACTGGTACCTGAGGTGCAGTGACTCGATTGTGTGCATAACTTGGTGGATCCTGTCTCCAGATAAGCAACTAACTGTTATCTTCTCCATGTTCAGTCTGGTAGGTGGGGCGTCTGTGTGTCATACAATGGAGTTCCATAATGATGTACATTTTGGCTAATGTAGTGGGTTGCCTTATTGTCTTTGCTGCTGAACTCCACTGGGTGAAGGAGTTTTTTGTGGTGTTTGGTGCTGCTTTTGTTGAGTGCTTTAGAGATTGTTGAGCATAGACATTACTGTTTATAGGCTTAGGAGATCTTTGAGGTTTGGGACAATTGCTTTTTAGTCCTTCAGCATAAGTTGGACTATGTGTGTGGTGGATGTAGTGTGTGTGTGCTCTTGGCAACTTTACTTGTGAGATTTTTACATCCAGTGAAATTGTGTATGTGCATCTCTCACAGTATTTGTTTCTTTAGGGATTAAATATTTTTCTGTGAACATGAAACTATTGCTACATTGTCTCTGGATGCCCATATGCACCAAGCTGGCTACAGAAACATTTGGAAATTCAATATGCATGTTGTCTGGACCTGCATTTGGGTGTAGGTTGTGGACTATGTTATACAGAGGTCTGCTTGAGTGGTCTCTGTGGTTGGGCACTACACTAGAATAGACTTTGCTAAGATGTGACTGTGGTGCTGTTTAATGTGCAAAAATAGCTGCTCTAAATTTGTCTCTGCATAATGGCTTTGTTTTAGCCACACTAAGATACAGGTTTCATCTCTAAGGGAGTTCTTATAGATAAAATTTACTTTCTGGGCATTTATGTCTATAGAGGACTGCTAACCTCTAATGCCTCAGCAGTTAAGGAACCAGGTTAGGTTAAGAAGAGATGACACAGAAAGTACAGTCATCTTCTCTGACAATTTCTCCTTGAAAATAGAGTGAAAAGCACAGAATGATATTCTTAGGAAAAGATGGCTATGAATCGTATGTCAAATCATAATCATTTTTCATATGTCTACTAATATGTGGTTATATTTCAAAAGTGTTACTCTTAATATAAATGACTGCTAGTGTTAGGCCAGTCCATAAAGCAGGCTTACACTGGAGCAAGTCACTTATGTTGAACAAGTCTTTTGGAATTTGGGCAGGATTGCATCAGACTAACTCAATAACACTGAGAGCAGGTTTTCTGGAATCAGTCTCAAGAAGTCATGGCCATTTATTTGGATTTAGAAGCAGATACAGAGAAAGCTGTGGATTTTCCACCTCCTGAGATCTCCACAGAAGAACTTAACAGGACTGAAGTTCTTCAGGTCAGCTCAGTTAGTACAAATCTGCGCAGAGTCTTGGTGTTTCAGTCAGTTTTACTGCCTAACAAGTGACTGTGGCCTCTTAATAATGAGCAGAACTGCCTTTCTGTATTGATTCTATATTGATTGAAACCCTTGGATAAGAACATCTGCATATGGTTTAATTTAACTCATACAACAGATCCCCTAATAGGGGAAACCTATCTCATGGTGCTTAAAGTTCACATTGACTGACAGACTATAAGGATTAATGTACTACCTATTTATAAGCCACATTTTACAGGTAGTACATGTTACTTTAAGAAGAAATGGTGCACTATCCAGCTTTGAAGTAGCACTAAAATAAGCACATACACTGTTTATGGAGTATATCTTCCACATGTATCTTTGCTGCACCATACTGTAATTATCCCTTCCAAATTCATATGGTGGCCCTGAACTTTACTATTTTCCTGCTTCATTTATTGTCTAACAAGTGTGCTTTCAGGACCTGTTATACAATGTTGTTATACCTTTTGCATGCATACAGCATTACAGGTTTTGTAGGCACAGTATTTTTTCAGTGGGTTGCTTTAAGTAAACTTCCTATCTCCTTTATGTAATACCAGTTTATTTCTTCTACTCACTCTCGCTCTCTTCTCTCTCTATATGAATATATATATATAAATAAATATATATATATATCTATATATCTATATCTATATATAGATATATATATATATATATATATATATATATATATATATATATATTTCTACTTTGGATCACTGAAATTTTACTTTATCGTAAATCACAGCAGCGAGGCAAGAACACCGAAATTGGATATCACCGAATTGTCATGTTCCCAATGTTTACATCGATGGAACACCTGCTGCACATCTCTGGCAGGGCTTGGAGCTTCTGAATGGAGATTGTGATAAAGTGAGGATTGGGAAATGTACCCTTTTCCTTAATATAGTGCATTCTCGGAGTTGGTATATATAATATGCAGGGTGTGTGGGGGGCACAGCCCCCCTGCAAAAATTGAAGAAAGCTTTTTTTTGTTGTTATAACAGCTAGTTTTCATTGATGTAAACTTTGGGGATGTGACTGGTGATTTCCAGTTTTGGTGTTCTTGTCTCGCTGCTGCGAGTTTTGCTAAAGTAAAATTTTGGTGATCAAAAGTAGACCCAAATATATATATATATATATATATATATATATATATATATATATATATATATATATATATGTGTGTGTGTGTGTGTGTGTGTGTGTGTGTGTGTGTGTGTATTTATAGAATATATGTTGCATGTAGTATTATTGCTGTTGATATAGAAAGAAATGTGAAGCTTAATTATTTTTTTATATATGGTATACTTACTTTTCTAATCTAGTCACAAGAAAAGAGACACAGCTTAATACTGTTGAAATTACTGTTCTGTAGTTTCTTAGCCATTGCACAGCTTCTTGGTTTGCAGATGATTATTATGCCTGAACGAATATCCTTGCATGGCATTTGTAATTGATGCTATAGGCTGTTTATAATTTTTCTCATTTTCAGGGCTCAAACTCATTCGGACCATGTCACGGTTTTCCTCTTGAGCTTGAGGGCAGCTGATGTTTCCCATCATGTGGTTGTTACATAATGTTCCTCTCTAAAAGTAATTTTCACATTCTGTCAGAATGAAACAATTCAAAGGAATGCTCAGAAACATAAATGGAAGGTTATCATTTGGAAAAGCTATATTTATTGGTTCAAAGCACACTGCAAATAGTTCAATTATACCTAGGGTTCTTTTCTAAGATTATTTAATAAGATATTTACTGCACACAATCTTCAGTGATATATTAGAGCATTGCAAACATCAATAATTTGTTTTTCTGGAATTTGGTAGTTTTCAGAACTAAAAGATATAAACCTATAGCCCTACAAAGAACGAAGTGTTCGGTCTTCCTTTCTGTCAAATCTATGAAGTTCCTGCAATAATATGTCTGTAGTTACAGCTAAAATGTGGGTCCTTCAAGAACATGAGGGTAGTCTCCTATTTCATGTTAACTTAATTCTTAATAATGATCACAAGTTGTGGGATCTGACAGGGATGGAGAAAAGGATATAATTGTATCTGTATAAACCTAGTGATTTAAACTTTCCGTCTCTTTATTAAGTCGAATTTGGAGCACACCTGTATTCAGAATTCATAAGAAGAGTCTTCATCTGACCAACTGGCAAGAAGTTGTATATATTTTTGTTACAGATTTTGTGGGACTATCAGAATTAATAAGGTTTATAAGCATGTAATAACATTGCAAAATACTACTGTGGCAGTGTCTACAGATTTGGTCTACTCTGTTTAAATTTGTGGGTGCATTAAGAATATGTAATAGGTTTCTAAGCATAATCAATATAGTATATTCATGCACCAAAATGCAATTCTTTTTCACTTAAGCTTAGGCCGTTTGATCAATATACCCTAGAAATTAATTCTGATAACTCTGGAAATGTTAATATCAAATGGCCAAGTTATATCAGGTATAATATTGCACAATGTAAATGAAACCGTATTTTCTATCATTTTAAGTGGAACTATATTTTTTTATAATTCCATACCTCTGTTAATGTAATTTACTAGGTTTATGGTAAATCCCTTTTAGCAATGTACCTCTTTATTTCCCTTTATGACTATGTCAGATAGTTTGGGCTGACTCTCCTAATCGTGATGTAACATATCAGAATCAGATTATTTCAAGTGGTCCAGAATTGCAACAAAGTGTCTAATGAATCAACAATTAAGATCAGTAGTGCTAGCTGGGCTTTGATGATCATTCCAGATTGCTGTAATTTACAACAGACAGCATATATTTGAATCAGGATGCTATTTGTCCAATTGGTGAAAGAAATTATTAGGAAAATAATGACTGTTCCAAATGAATGGATGTCAGAGGTTGATAAATCCTGTAACGTGTTCAGCAGGAGGTCAGCAAAATTGACGCATTTAAAAGAATATAACGAACACTAAGCTAGATTTTTATTTAGCTTTTATAATAATGCTTAGGGTCATTGTTGTATGGGATTCTTACTTGGAAAGATAATTTGCAGCCTATCCACTAAAACTCAGAGCACTAGCTACCCCTTTATTTAATGGCTTGAGCGGTGAGATTAGAGATGTATTTGCAGTCGCCATTCACTTATCCAAGCTGTATTTGAAGGGGGGAACTACTTTGTTTAATTTGGTGGAGTCTGGGTGTAGGATAGGAATTCTTTGACTGAGGTATCCATCATACTAGCAGATCCAGTTTATGATACAGTGAAGGTAAACTATGTGTAATGACTTACCCTCTTTATTATTATTATTATTGGTGGTCATAGTGTTGCTGGTTTTGCAAAATGAAAGAGGTCATTCAGGACAAGGTCATTTGAAGCCTTGAAGGCCAGGCAGAGATGTCTTCTAAGCAGTCTATATGACACAGACAAGATATGTAGATTTAAAGTGTTTTGTACAGAAAATGGGGGTCAGAGTCTTGATTTTCATTGTGGGAACCTGTTGGGAGCCTGTCAAGTTGGATCATATGTCTAGAAACACCAAGGGGAGCATTATATACAATTATTGGTCTAATAAGGGTGGAGGAGAGAGGTATGGTTACACTTTGTACATGGAGGAAATACCCTTAGTAATCAGATTTACTAACTAGAAGATTTCCTAGTAACCATGGCTATATGGTGGTCAAAACAGATCTACTTGTCTGCAAATGTGCCCAGGTCTCTGATGACCCTGTCTGTTTGAAGGAGGTGCTATTAATGTAATAGAAGCAAGAGTGTTCCTGTTTGCCAAAGAATACAATACTACACTTTTTTATATTTAGCTTCACACTTTCATTGTGACACCATTTATTGCTGCATGTTAAACCTTCCTGTAAAATCTAAGAAGACCCTGGGGACTTGATGATGGTTTTATGGCTGTAGTTATTAGAAAACTTTGTCATTCAGAGATCTTTTACTGTTGCCTTTGATCTCAGAGAAGTAAATGCCAAACAGGAACAGCACCGATACTGAGCCCTGGGGAGGATGTAATTAGAGATGCAAAGCATAGCATTGTTATATTAGGAATGAACAGGTCCAACATATTTGATACACTCATAGGATCATAGGAGGTTACTAGGCTAATGGCCCTGGGGCCCTTACAACCCTACCCCAGAGTTTATCCCCAAAAAAGAAACCTCATGGGGGAGTTTTGCAGTCTGAATTGTGAGCTTGCATTAGTGAAGTCAAGGAAGTGCTGAACATATTTATTTGTAGTATTTGGTATTCCAGTTAATAGATAACTGAAATCTCCAAATATGATACTGTTTAATATGAGAATAAAGGACTCCATCTTATTTAGCTAATTCTCATGGGTTGTGTGTGATATAGAGTGCTTCTATACTTCATTTATTATTCATGTAATGGTTTCTTTTTGTTGACCAGGAAATTATGACTGGGCAGAGCCTATTTTCAGTGGAGGCCCAGGGAGAAAAGCTTCAGCAACATGACATTTACAATTTTCATAATCCTGATTTAGTACATAAAGTAAGAAATTACTATACATCATAAAGTAACATACATGTGTACCATCATCATCATCATCATCAGCCTACCTTTTTCACATTTTTTACATGGGGTAGGGGTGTCATGTCAACCCTCACCATCTCTCTTTCTTTCTTCAGTGCCACGTTTGTACCTTCTTCAACAGTCTTGCCTCACTGTCACAGCCCTTCTCTCACTCAATCCTCCGCCTCTTTGCTGGATTCTCTCTTTTCCTTTTGCCTTCTTCCTGTCTGTCCCAAATCTTCTTCACTAAATTGTCTTCAAATGTCCGCACATGTGCCCAAATCATCATAATCTGTTCTTTTTGATCTTTTTTCTACAGTTGAAGCTACTTTGGATTCTACTCTTATGTCCTCATTGTATCTTCTATCCCACAGTGTGCATCCTCCCAACCCTCTCAGGCACTTCATCTCCATCACCTCTAGTTTCCTTAACTGCTCTGCCTTTACTGCCCAGGTTTCTGTACCACACAATAGTACTGGTCACACCACTGTCTTGTACACCTTACTTTTCAGCTTCTTTGGCATTCTTTTGTCATACACTGCACCTGATGCTCTGTACCAGTTGGCTGCAGCCCCTCTAACTGTAGCTTTGACCTACTCGTTCAGCCTTCCCTTCCATTCAACCACCCTTCCCAGATTCTTGAAGCTGTTAACCTATTCCACCATTTTTCCATCTATCTCAGTTCTGAGCTTATTCTGATTTCCCCATTTGCTGTCATTACAGCTGTCTTGTCTGTACTCAGATTCATCCCATATGCCTTCAGTTTTGCTTTCCATTCCCCTATCGTTTGCTGAAGTTCTTGCTCAGAGCCTGTTGTAATGCCACATCATTTACATACAGCAACTTTGTTCATCTGCCCCTCCGACCTGTTTGCTTATGTAGTCCATCACCAGTTTGAACAGAACTGAATCACGATGCACACCTGGGAAACCCCATGTGAGACCGAACACTGTTCATGCTTGAGTCATTAGAGTCCTGTACATATCTTGCACAATTTCTACTAGTATTTCTGAGACTTCAGATCACTGTGGGGTTGCCCAAATCAGCTTTCTTGGGACCTTGTCATATGTTTTCAACAAGTCTAGGAATGCCCAGTTGGACTATTTCCTCATTTCTAGTTTATCCTGTAGTATCTGTCGTACTGAAAACATTGGATCAATTGTGCTGCATTCTGATCTGAATCCATACTGCTCATCTCCCATCTTATTTTCTACTCTTATGTGTATTTGTTTATCAATCACCCCCTCTAGAACTTTCATACAGTACACTGTAATTTGATAGCACTGTACTGCCCACAGTTGCGAATGCTCCATTTGTTTTTGAACACTGGCACTAGTATGCTTATTCTCCAGTCACCTGGGATACACCTCTCTCTCTATACTGCCATGAGTACTCTCAGGATCCATTTCTCCGCTATCTCACCCAACACCTTTAACATCTCTGCTGTGACTTCATCTGAGTCTGCTGCTTTTCCTGTCTTCATTTCCTTAGTGCTGCTCTTACTTCTTCTGTGGTGGGCTAGAATGTGTATGTGTATTATATAAAGTGAAATATAATGAATTAACTACTATATAACTGAAGAGTAATTCACATAATATACAATAGTGTGCAAAGTTTGCTTGAACATGTCAACACAAATGTGTGATAGTGTATCTTTGTTACAGTTTTATCAGGTGACGCTAGTTTTGATTACATCACCAATAGATTTCCAGATTGAAAACATGATGAATTTGACATTTCTGTGAAAAGAGCAATGGGCTGGCAGTTTTTAAACACCATCATTAATATTTCACTGAAGACACAGACATGCATACATTAAGACAATAGAAAACAAACTATATTAACATTTTTCATTTACATTCATTAAACATTGCATAGATTTTCTTTCTTTCTAACAACTGCCATTCAATCCAACATTAAATAAATTGCTCAATGTCTGCTCCCTTAAACGTCAGTCCTGCTCCTGGTCTTTACTTAACATTATTCTGCATGTATTGTTCCTGTGGCTGGCATGTTTTGATAAGTTTAGTGCTATGAGGAGGCAGAGATAGAACACAGACAGGTTTTATAGCTGATAGGTAGAAATGTTACAGCATACAGTTTCAACAGTCACAGCACAGATGATGTTTATCTTACGGAGTGACACTTCCTTTCATTCTTTCTTCTGCAGGAATCTTGCTGGTATGCCTTGTTTTCCTACATTGGATGGCTAGTCTGGTCAGGAGCATCAACAAAGTCAGTTTTTCTGAATGTGTATTTTGCTTTGGATTTTGTAATGAGTGAGATTCTCTGACTCTTTTAGGCGAGATGGAGTGGAGTTCCAGAGTTTTGAGACAGAGTAGGAGAATGCTACATTCCCAGATTTATTGTAAGATTTAGAAATAGACATTGGTAACAAATGTTAGACCTCTATCATGAGGATAATATCACAGGGCATTTTGTAGTGTAGGGCATTTATAAGGTGCCAGACATGAGTCAAGCTCAACAGGATCTTCTTTCTCTGCTGATTATGCCAAGCCCATTCCCTTGGCTGTGGTTTCACTAGACAATAGGTAGGGACAGTGGGAATCTCATTCATCCATTCATGCGCATCACTAATTAGATGACGAGGCATTTGGCTACCTTAAGAGAGTCATAGTTACCGCCATTTACCCATGCTTCATTGAATTTCTTCACTTTGACATTCAGAACACTGGGCAGAAATCACATCACATTAATACCCGTCTCGGGTGGGTTAAGGTTATGGGCAGTGGGAAGTTATGCATAACAGGTAGTTAGGAAGCTTAAGCTGGTTTACTTCTTTCAGTGATGAAGTCTATTGTATTATATAGGGAGCATTAATGGCAAATATTGCTACTTTGTATTAACTTGTGTCCAATTTTGCTTTTAGGGTGGCATTCAGGTTTTTAATAATTAGGGCTACATAGACAAGAGAAGGTAGCTGGCAGGTTGATGCCAAGTTTGTATTAGTAGTATCTCTGAGTGAGACAAACATTGTGTTTTCTTTATTATTGTTGAATATAACAATTACATTTTTTGTTATAATCAGTCATTGTTTCTATGAGATTTTTTGAGGCACTGTTTTGATTTTTATATTGTCTGATGCGTTTTTATGAAATTTCTTTTCTGATTGATGTATTGCTTTTGGGTAAAAAGCCTTAGTTTTCTTTTCATGGGATTTAAGCATAGGTGTACATTGAAAGACAGAATTCAATGGAGTGAAGGCATCCTGGATGATTTGCTATAGTTTTTGCAAGGCAAAATCATTGGAGTATTGTACTATGTTAGCAAGTGTAGCAGAAAGTAATTAATTTATTTTTTAAATAGGATTTGGCCTAGAATTAATGCTTATGGAGATTAACAGAAAAATCTTTTAAGTATGAGAACTCCTGCTGTAATCTGGCTATCTGCTATCTATGGGATAGGTAGCTGTGTAACTAGGTGAGAGATGGGTGGGAGAGACCAAGAGTTGAGCGTTCAGTGAGTAGTGTTGGATGCGATACAGTATCAAAGGCTTTAGGCTTTAGATAAGTCTATGAAAATAGATGAAATTAGATTACCTTCATTCCTGTTATGGTTAATGGGATCCCTATCAGTTGATCAATTTTGCAGAAACTCAAATTCCATATGGTCGAGACCGTTAGATCAAGTTTTTGAAAACTTGAAGCTTTTGAATGGAGTTTGTGGTACAGCAAGGATCTGGAAATGTGCACTTTTTCCTCACTGCACTGTGATCTCAGAGTTGGTATATATATAATTTGGAGGAAGTTTGTATTTTATTTATTTATTTATTATTTATTTGTTTTTTGATGTTCTATCATCTGACATAGACCTGGTTAATGATATTGCTGAAGTTTGGGAGAGCAATTGTGGTTCTGTGGTTGGGTCAAAAGCTGTGTTGGGTTTTGGAAAGAAAGTTATTGCTGGTGATATGTTTCATAAGTGGTGCCTAAATACATTTCTGTAAGATTTTAGATAAAGGTGGCAGAATTTCAGTGAGACTGTAATTTGTTAGCTCTATTGATCTGCCTCTTTTGTGTAATGGAATGGTTAAGGATAGCCAGAAAATGGTAAGCGGTCTTTCTTATAGTTACTAGGATGTGTAAATGAGTTTGCAGTCATCATCTAGCCATGTAAATCTATAGGTGAAGGAGTTATGGAGGTATAAGGACACACTACTACTGGTTACAGACTTTCCTGCAGTTGAAAAACTGAATGTGTGAAGAACTGTGATCCTTGAGGGGGTGGGGCTAATTGTTTTATTAATGCATCAAAAATATGTTTCAGTAATGATGCAAACACCAGTATTTTTAAGGATTAGGGAAATTCCTAATGATGTCAGTTTTCTTTATACTTCTTGCATTGAGCTTACAACCAATAAACTTTACTTTATTTGGCTTGGCCAGTAGATGTAGCAGGTTGATGTTGCCTAAAATGAGGCACTGCTGGGGAGGAATAGGTCTTGGCCAATATGTGAAAGCCTTGAGGTGAGAGTTGTATCCCATCTATTCCAAAGCAGACAAGAAAGTCGACCATCACACTCTAGGCTGACACACATTGAACCTCCCAAAAATTACACCGTTAGCTGAGCCAATTGTTGAAGTCAATCAGCTTTTATTTATATAGAGGTATCATTCTTTTAAAGGTAGGATGCTGCTCAAGAATAGCTTTATAGCAGACATCAATATATGTCTGAGAGCTGCAGTATATGTCTCTTCTCATGAACTAGGGATTTGTGTGTCTCATGTCATTACACCCATGTGAAAAAAACCCATATCAGAGGAGTAGTTGGGGTGAAGTGACTTGACTCAAGTGAATACTAACCATATCAGAGGAGTTCTTAAGGTGAAGTGACTTGACTCATGTGAATAATAACCATATAAAAGGAGTGGCTGGGGTGAAGTGACTTGACTCATGAATGATAACCATATCAGAGGAGTAGTTGGGGTGAAGTGACTTGACTCATGAATAATAACCATGTCAGAGGAGCAGATGTCGTGAATGACTTGAGAAACCCTGATACTTGCTGTATTCTGACACCTAAGAGGCAGCTTATCATCACCCTGTCTTTGCCAGGTTAGTATTGTAATATTTTTTATTCTATTGGTTTTATAGTTCAATATTGTTCTTTGTTTATCTCGAATTGTTAATATATAATGTTCTTACTGGTTCCCCATATATTTACTAATTTTGTTTTTATTTAAGAAAAATTCAGTTTCAGTCATGGCAGACTACACAAAAAATTCCTACCTTCTGCTGAACAAAGACACTGAATGGTATGATGCCTTTTACATCTGATGTCCTTACTTTATAATATACATGGATTGTATCCAGGTTTTCTGAAAAAAATAATTCTTTATCTAGGAAAGTTTAGATATACAGTGTTGGATGCTGTGCTGTGACTATGGGTGGTGACAGTGTATAGCAGTCATGATATTCAGTACAATATGGACTGCCATTTATGGATGTTAATGGTGATCCAAACTTGGTGAACTGTAATGCAGTGAAGACATGTGTTGCATTTGTGTTAGAGTGTGTTGTGTTTATGAATATGGTGGCTAGTACCAAAGTGACTTTGGCAGAGTTCATTAACTAATGAAGAGTTGGTTCATAAAATAAATCAAATAATTGCTTGCTTAAACTGCATCAGTTCCATCACCTTAAGCTTTGTCAGCTGGTCTGCCAATGAAGTAGCAGAAAGAGGTATCAGAATGGATGGTGCAGGGCAGATGAAGAGATAAGGACATCAGAGTGGAATATAAATTTAGCCCAATTGCAGAGAGCGCCAAGGAGAAGAGATTACGTTGGATTCAGTCACATGTAAAGCAAAGCTGAAACTGATTTAGTATAGCAGGAGTGGGAGTGACAGGAAAAGGGTGAGAGGCATCAGGGATGTCCAGCCAATGTGTGGGACAGCTGAGTGACAGAAGACATTTGGCAGTCAGTCATGACAATCAGAGAAGGTAGAACAGTGGCTTTGATTTAAGAGAGGTAGCAAAAGTTGATGTGATATTCCAGCCCCATATAAAAATAGAAAAAAGGTGTTTGAGAATGATGATGATGGTGATGATGACAGCCGACTGTGAGATGTCATATGTTGTGCACACACAGCTCATGATGTCAGTATCAACATCCTGCTCAGACTGTACCTGTGCAGCTTTCCTAAAAGTAGCCCCTAGTAGTTCCTCATTGGTTTCCTCCTTATGAAGCCAAGGCTGTAATTAGTAAGAACTCCAGGGCCATTAGAACATCTAATCGCATAGTGGTGCATTCTGTTAAAGAAAATATCATTAATTCCATCCGTTTGTGTCAGTAAAGCTGCTCATGCTCTGCCAGTATTTGCTTCCACATTATTATGTGTGGCATTACTCCTCAAGTCCACATAATTACCAACAAGATTCATCATTTAGTCTGTTATTATTGTTATCGAGTTACTGTTTAGAACATTTGTAGCGCTGTGTTTTACTTCTTATTTCTCAATGTTTGTAATTAGAGCTCACTACTCACCTGTACCAAATTCGCTCCTGTATTTCTCCATGTCATGATCACCTCCACTGTATACATACCTTGATTGTTATTTACCATGTCATGATCACCTCCACTGTATACATACCTCAATTGTTATTTACCATGTCATTCTGTGGAGCCTTTCTCCCCAGGCCTCCACTGAAAAAGGACCTGTGTCCAGTCGGAATTTCTCAGTAAACAAATGTAAATAAATGAATAGTTAAAACAATTGTTTGTATATGTTTTTATATGCATATAATGTCCAATGTCTTATAGAATCAGGCATTTAGAGCAGAGGATTAAGACTCTGAGCTGAAAACAGGTTGCCTCCTCCTTTTGCCTAATGTTAGACTTTGAACGAGTTGTTTAACCAGGCTGTACTCTTGGGTCACCCCTGAAATAGGCAGTTGTGTCCAGTGGGTCTACCTGGTTACCAGGTGTATTAAACATCTCCAGCATGAACATTTATGCCTTCTTTACACTGTTTTGCACCAAATAAAATCTGATTTGGAATTCAGCCTGTTAAGGATTTTTTTTTTTTAATTCTGAAATCAAACGTTAACCAATTAAGTCATATCTTTCATTTATTTATGAAAAAGGACACATACAGGAAAATATTTTTTCATAGGACTTCTGATCTAAGTATTCTGAAAGTCAAAAAATCGTTGGCATTTTTAACGATATTTTAAAAAGTCATTTACCACTTAATGTTTTTAGAATAATGCCATTTTGGAAGTTTTGCACCCCTGCAAAAACTTACAAGTAGACTTTTTACCTTTTTTTAATTTATTCTACTTCAATGTTTGATGTTGTAGAACATTGATCATCTCATCCTTGATTATGTGTGGTTCGATGTTGAAGTAGACCTATCCTGATACACAATATAGTAGGGGAAATTACATGGGTCTACTACAGTCACTCAGGTCCCATACATTTTAAAAGCAATGTACAACAGACAGTATCTCAGGCATCTTGTAGCTTATATAGGCTGCAGCTCACAATCAAAGTCAACTACGTGTTCATGTAAGGTGTGGAACCCATGTAGAAGGAAGGAAGTGGGATGCAGTGTTTCAGGAGCTGATCAAGAGAAAGATTTAGGTTTAGGCAGTGTAGGGGTGAGTTTTAAGGTTAGGGATACTATTCTCCACTTGTGTATAATAGATAAACTTTCTCAACTAGACATTAATCCGTATGTTACCAGATGTGTAAAAACTTAGTCAAAATAGAGGAAGCCACCTCAAGCAGTAGACCCCTAATGAGCGGTTTACCCCAGGGATCAGTCTTGGGGCCTCTGGTGTTTGGGATATACTTTTCTGAGGTGCAGGCCCAAATCAGTGGGCTATGGCTGATCAAGTTTGCAGATGATTGCAAGCTGGGCCCTGTCATTAATTCACCTAGGGAAGTGGACATTCTCCAAGAGAGTCTCACCCAAACAAATGACTGGTGCCAGAAACATGGCCTCAAACTGAATGCCAAAAAAATGTATCATCAGCCCCTTTGGGGAGAGTGATGTCTCCACAAACTATCACATTACTAACAAAGTCTTAAGCACACAATCAGTTGTGAGGGACTTGGGCACCCAGGTTGATAGCAAACTGACTTTTGACCACCATATCGCCTCCATTGTACTTGAAAGCTTTCTACATGGCCCACCTCATTAGTAAGGGTATGTCAGCCAGGGACAAGGTGGTCATAACATCCCTGTATTCTTCCCTTATAAGACCCATTATTGAATACAATGCCCCTTTCGGCATGTACCTCACAAAGCACATGCAGCAGCTGGAGAAATCACAGAGGTTCCTCACAAAGAGAATCCAGGACCTCAAATATCTACCTTACACAGATAGGCTAAAGGCCCTGTCCCTCTGCTCAGTCTCCTACAGACTCCTCAGAGGTGACCTCTGTCTTGCATACAAAACAATCTCAGACCCCACCCTGATGGGACTGCTGCATATCCACAAGTCAAGCTCCACTCAAGTAACTCACACACTTGACCTCAACCTGGCCTGTGACATCAATAGGACTTGTTGGCAGGACAGATTTGTGTCTCACAGACTCCCTCTTCTGTGGAATAAACTCTCTCTCCAAATCAAACAAAGTACCTCATTAACCCTTCTTAACTGCAACCTGGATAACTGGATGGGGAACAGAAAATACACCCCTGGGATTCCACCTGTGTCCCTGCTGGACAGGGGCATCAGGTGCTGACTTGTTGGAACAAGGGCTAAATTCTTGGCTAGGCTTGTAAGAGCCTTAGGGCTAAAAGCCTAGTAACATCATATGATCCTATGATCCTAATTTAAGGGAAGTTTAGGGCTAGGAAGTGAGTGACGTCTTTAGGTTTAAGGAGTGGAGGGGGAGTTTTAGGTTTAATGGAGAGGGGGGATTTAGGATTAGGGAGTGAGAATGTTGTTTTAGCTTTAGAAAGTGATCAGGGTTTTTAGGCTTTGGGGGAGGAGGAGTGGTTTGAGGTTTAGGAAGAGATTTGTTTAGATTTTAGGGAGAGTGAGTTTGTGAAGATTAAGGTTTAGGGAGGTGTCAGGGACTTCAAGGTTAGGGAGGGGGGGTAGTGTTTTAGGTTTAAGGAACAACTGGGAAATTTATGCTTACATTTGGAGTTAGGGAACAAGGATTCAGGTTGGGGGTTATGGCCCGGTTGGGTGTTTTAGGGTTAACAATGAGTCTCTAATAGAACTATGTGGCTAAGTAGGGTAGGGCAGTGGGAAGGTTAGGTAATTTTGTAGAATCAAGCTACTAGGAGAGGGCCACTTGCCATTTAGAGCAGGTATATTGTGTACCACTTACACATGAGCACTTGTAGAAGACCCAAGTGACATTTGCATGAATAAGAGATCATGGAAGACAATTTTTTCAGTTATCTCACAGTTTATATTGCAATTTGGAATGAGTTATGAAATAAAAATGCTTTGGCATAAAAGCAAGGAGTTTTTTTCTCAGTTACTTTTTGCTAAAGTTCTGTCCCAAATCATCACAAATCACTGGGACCAGAATTCCAATATGCACAATTAACCCAATAATCATGCTCCCTTTATTAGAGAATTATTTAACAAAAAAGTTCATTGCTACGTCTTGAAAATTAATAATGTAAAGCATTTTTTATCCTTAATCAGATGTGCAAAAGATGTACAATGTAGCTGTCATAAGTTAGCTGCAGATCTGTGTAAGCTGTGCACGTCTTTAATATACAGAGATGCATTCTCTCTAAATAAATTGTCCTCATAAGAAATACTTAAAAAATAAAACTTGAATGCATTACTTTTGCTAAAAGATAATTAGCACTTCATATGTTTGTTAACAAAAGGGATACTTAGTATATTTGTGGAAGCTAGGATATGCATGTGTGTGGTGTGGCTGCTTCTGTAGATATGTGTGTTTGCATGTGTGTGTATGTGTGTGTGTGTGTGTGTGTGTGTGTGTGTGTGTGTGTGTGTGTGTGTGTGTGTGTGTGTGTGTGTGTGTGTGTGTGTGTGTGTGTGTGTGTGTGTGTGTGTGTGTGTGTGTGTGTGTGTGTGTGTGTGTGTGTCTGTGTGTATTTGTATATGAAAGTGATATCAAATTCTGCTCGTGGACATACAACATATTTGTTGGCACCTACATAAATCTTCTAGGTAACAAAAAAAAAGCAGTTAGCATGTCATTATGTTTCAAAACTAATGCATACAATTCATTATAGAACATTTAGACTATCAAAGCTTTTGGAAGCTTGCCAGACCCCACATCTCAGGTTTTATGAGTAGGTTTTGACACAGACATAATAGGGATCACTTACTTGGTCCTAATGTAGTCTGAAACCAGCACTGCTCAGAGGTATGCTGGTTTTAAAGTTTGTAGTGGGAGGTGAGGGCAGTATAGTTATTTATTTAATTTCCTCACAGTCGAATGTCAAATGTGTGCAGATACGGTTGAAATAGCTTGTGCTGGGGCTGGGACAGAATGGCCATTATTTCTTTGTTTTTCCTTAGAGTCACACGTCAGAGGTCTACACAGAGGCTCACTATAGCTTGCAGTATACTTTCTAGGAGCAGGAATTTGTAATGTATTACTGGGATCATTATTTTTTTCTCTTTCCTCACAACCAAAATTCAGAAACACATACAGGTCACTATCTTTTGGGGATTGACTAAGGAGACCTACAGAGTATATACATCTGACATCACTAACTTAAATATGTTACTGAATTCTCACACCACAAGGAAGACACCAATCCAAACTACTAACAAGTTGACAGAAAACACCAGGAAGGACCCTGTTGACCAGAGACAGTAGAGTCAAATATACAGACCAAATACACGAATTTGACCTAGGTTTCGTCTTTATTATACAGACTTCTTCAGAATATGAACACGTTTAACCACTCCATTGTTATACATACACTCATACACTACAACAAATACACCCCACCCCTTCAATTACCCTATCAGACAAAGCTCAATCTAACAAGCATATCCTAAATCTAACTTCATTAACCCTTCGAAGTAAAAAAACTATACTCTCAATCCATCTACACAATACTGTGTTACATATCAAAGTGTGTTAGATACACAAAATATAAATGTAAAATAAAATAAACATTTTCATATACAATCAACTAAACACTGTTTGTGACACCCAATGTTCTTAAATTACATAACAAAATAATATCATAATGTCTAAAAAACAACAATAATATTTAATCATGTAAAAAATATATATTTAACTTTCACGAATTTTGCTAAGAAATTAAAAAAATTCTTTCTGGAAAACACCATTCCATAACAGTTAGAAATAAAAAAAAAACTTTCTTAAAATCTTTTTATAAATAACATTTTCAACCCAAGATGTGTTTTAATTTTAATAGGGGCAATATGCTTATGCTATCATTAATTCCTGGAAATACTGTAGCATTTAATGCCAATTGCCATCTCATTTTACAAATATCAAGATGCATATCCAATACTGCACCCTGACCATCCTTTTTTATTTGCTGTATTAAACAAAATCTAAATCTGTGCTCTGGATGTTGCTCTATGTGCCTAACTAGGGAATTAGTATTTTTCATGTGCCTGATATCCAGGATGTGTTCGCTAACTCTATCCCTGAACATCCTACAGGTATTCCCTATATAAAAATCTGGACAACCTTCACATTTAGCCATATAAACAACATTTTTAAATTGACAATCAAAATGGCCATGTATACCAATAACCTCTCCCTCAATAATAATTTTATCATCTGTAACAAGAATATATTTGCAAACACTACATCTACCATGCCTAAAATTCCCTTTGCTACTGTATGAATTAACATTCTCCCAACTGGAGTTTGCAGCTGACTCAAGCAATTGTTTAAAAGACTTCCCTTTCCTATATACGATTTTTGGGGTTATTCAATTTTCTCCATACGTTACTATCCAATTTTAATAACTTCCAATTTCTAGTTATTATTCTCACTATGTGGTCCACATCATAATTATATGTAGTAATAAAATACAATGTTTCCCCCACACTGGTATTAACATCAAATTCATTTTTTGTTAGTTTTACTTCTCCAGTAACTGTATTTACTTGTGCCCCCCCCCCCCCATCGTGGTAATCATGGGTTAAAATTGCCTTATAAACACGACTAAACCTCTTACATTTTACTTCCTCCATAATGGAATCACACAATTCAACAGGATATCCACAATTAATGAACATACCTTTAATGAACTCCATTTCTTTTAGAAAATCTTGACTATCGCTTAACATTCTGGCTGCCCTAACCATTTGTTCTTTTACTATCGCTTTTTTCTGATGGTTAGGGTGCCAGCTCTGGTAGCTCAAGTAAGAATTGGAAAAGGTAGGCTTTCTGTATATACCAGAAAACAAACATTTTTCCAGATGACTGACCTTCAATTTTACGTCTAAATATGAAATTTCCTCACTACTATATTCATAGGTGAACCTAAAAAATTGTACTGTACAATTAATATAATCTATAAAGGCCTTCATGACCTCAATTGGCCCATCCTATACCACAAATATGTCGTCCAAAAAACGGGTGTATTGTTGTATATACTTCATATATTCACTGGTGAAAACATACTCTTGCTCCCAATAGGCCATAATATAATTTGCATAAATAGGAGCACACGCAGCTCCCATTGCTACTCCAGTTTTTTGTTTGTAACACTGGCCCTCAAAATAAATATAGTTGTTCTTCAATACAACCTCCATTAATGTAACAAAAGTATTTATATGGTCCTGTTCATATACACCGGTTTTATATAATTGTTGCTCTAACCATTGCAACCCTGTTTAATTTGGAATGACCGAAAATAAATTAAACACATCAATCGTTAATAACACTGTATGGTCACTAATTTGAACTACCTTTAATTTATTCAAAAAATCCCAGGAGTCCTTAGTTATATATCTAAACACTTTCAAACCTCCTTGCAGGTGATAATCCAAGAATTTACTGATAAAAAATGTTTTTCCCCTCTTCCCATCAACAATTGGCCTAAATTGAATGTTGTCCAAACCTTTGTGCAATTTTGGTATACCAAAAATGCTACTGACCTTAGGAAATTTATTTGCCAGGAAATAATGCTCGGTTTCATCAATCTGTCCCTGCATTAATAAATCATCAATTAATATATCTACTTTTTGGTATGCAATATGTACCTGGTTAATACTACTTTCCTCATAGGTGTCAGTAGCTAACATGGCTAACATGTAATCTATATAATCATTTTTATGCATTATAACCATGCCATTCCCTTTGTCCAGCTTCATAAATCTGACAGTTTTGTCATTAACCAGTTCACTTAACAGTATTTCCTCTTCTATATTCAGATTATTAATGTGATCGAAGGCCCTTCTATTACCAAAGGTTCTACTTGCCCTCATGTGTTCTCTGCTTTCCATCTCACAAACTTTTTCATATAAACCCACAGTTCCATTTGATGGCAGAATAGACTTACTTGGCATTCCTAGGTCAGTATTTTCTTGATGACAATAATTGTCAAAAAACATCTTGATATTCATTTTTCTGGTAAGCATTTTTAAATCTATCAGGGTCTCAGCAACATTCCCTCTTTTCAAAGGTATGAAAGAAAAACCTTTTGATAACAATTCGGCATGTTCCTCCTCTATTATTTTTTAAAAATGCTTACCTTAAAAATGCTTACCAGAAAAATGAATATCAAGATGTTTTTTGACAATTATTGTCAGCAAGAAAATACTGGCCTAAGAAAGCCAAGTAAGTTTATTCCGCCATCAAATGGAACTGAGTTTATATGAAAAAGTTTGTGAGATGGAAATCAGAGAACACATGAGGGCAAGTAGAACCTTTGGTAATAGAAGGGCCTTCGATCACATTAATAATCTGAATAGAGAAGAGGAAATACTATTAAGTGAATTGGTTAATGACAAAACTGTCAGATTTATGAAGCCGGACAAATGGAATGGCATGGTTATAATGGATAAAAATGATTAGATAGATTACATGTTAACCATGTTAGCTACTGACACCTATGAGGAAAGTAGTATTAACCAGGTACATATTGCATACCAAAAAGTAGATATATTAATTGATGATTTATTAATGCAGGGACAGATTGATGAAACCGAGCATTATTTCCTGGCAAATACATTTCTTAAGGTCAGTAGCAGTTTTGGTATACCAAAATTGCACAAAGGTTTGGACAACATTCAATTTAGGCCAATTGTTGATAGGAAGAGGGGAAAAACATTTTTTATCAGTAAATTCTTGGATTATCACCTGCAAGGAGGTTTGAAAGTGTTTAGATATATAACTAAGGACTCCTGCAATTTTTTGAATAAACTAAAGTTAGTTCAAATTAGTGACCACACAGTGTTATTAATGATTGATGTGTGTAATTTATTTTTGGTCATTCCAAATGAAACAGGGTTGCAATGGTTAGAGCAACAATTATATAAAACTGGTGTATATGAACAGGATCGTATAAATACTTTTGTTGCCTTAATGGAGGTTGTATTGAAGAACAACTATATTTATTTTGAGGGCCAGTATTACAAACTAAAAACTGGAGTAGCGATGGGAGCTGCATGTGCTCCTATTTATGCAAATTATATTATGGCCTATTGGGAGCAAGAGTATGTTTTCACCAGTGAATATATGAAGTATATACCACAATACACCCGTTTTTTGGGCAACATATTTGTGGTATGGGATGGGCCAATTGAGGTCATGAAGGCCTTTATAGATTATATTAATTGTACAGTACAATTTTTTAGGTTCACCTATGAATATAGTAGTGAGGAAATTTCATATTTAGACGTAAAATTGAAGGTCAATCATGTGGAAAAATGTTTGGTTTCTGGTACATACAGAAAGCCTACTTTTTCCAATTCTTACTTGAGCTACCAGAGCTGGCACCCTAACCATCAGAAAAAAGCGATAGTAAAAGGACAAATGGTTAGGGCAGCTAGAATGGTAAGCAAAAGTCAAGATTTTCTAAAAGAAATGGAGTTCATTAAAGGTATGTTCATTAATTGCGGATATCCTGTTGAATTGTGTGATTCCATTACGGAGGAAGTAAAATGTAAGAGGTTTAGTGGTGTTTATAAGGCAATTTTAACCCATGATTACCACGATGGGGGGTGTACAAGTAAATACAGTTATTGGAGAAGTAAAAATAACAAAACATGAAATTGATGTTAATACCAGTGTGGGGGAAACATTGTATTTTATTACTACATATAATTATGATGTGGACCACATAGTGGGAATAATAACTAGAAATTGGAAGTTATTAAAATTGGATAGTAACGTATGGAGAAAACTGAATAACCCCCCAAAAATTGTATATAGGAAAGGGAAGTCTTTTAAACAATTGCTTGAGTCAGCTGCAAACTCCAGTTGGGAGAATGTTAATTCATACAGTAGCAAAGGGAATTTTAGGTGTGGTAGATGTAGTGTTTGCAAATATATTCTTGTTACAGGTGATAAAAATATTATTGTGGGAGAGGTTATTGGTATACATGGCCATTTTGATTGTCATGTTAAAAATGTTGTTTATATGGCTAAATGTGATGGTTTTCTGGCTTTCTATATAAGGAAAACCTGTAGGATGTTCAGGGATAGAGTTAGCAAACACATCCTGGATATTAGGCACATGAAAAATACTAATGCCCTAGTTAGGCACATAGAGCAACATCCTGAGCACAGATTTAGATTTTGTGTAATACAGCAAATAAAAAAGGATGGTCAGGGTGCAGTATTGGATGTGCATCTTGATATTTGTGAAATGAGATGGTAATTGGCATTAAATGCTACAGTATTTCCAGGAATTAATGACAGCATAAGCATATTTCCCCTATTAAAATTAAAACACATCTTGGGTTGAAAATGTTATTTATAAAAAGAGTTTAAGAAAGTTTTTTATTTCTTATTGTTTTGGAATAGTGTTTTCCAGAAAGAATTTTTTTAAATTTCTTAACAAAATTCGTGAAAGTTAAATATATATTTTTTACATGATTAAATATTATTGCTGTTTTTTAGACATTATGATATTATTTTGTTATGTAATTTAAGAACTTTGGGTGTCACAAACAGTGTTTAGTTGATTGTATATGAAAATGTTTATTGTATTTTACATTTATATTTTGTGTATCTAACACACTTTGATATGTAACACAGTATTGTGTAGATGGATTGAGAGAATAGTTTTTTTACTTCAAAGGGTTAATGAAGTTAGATTTAGGATATGCTTGTTAGATTGAGCTTTGTCTGATAGGGTAATTGAAGGGGTGGGGTGTATTTGTTGTAGTGTATGAGTGCATATATAACAATAGAATGGTTAAGCGTGTTCGTATTCTGAAGAAGTATGTATAATAAAGACGAAACCTAGGTCAAATTTGTGTATTTGGTCTGTATATTTGACTCTACCGTCTCTGGTCAACAAGGTCCTTCCTGGTGTTTTCTGTCAACTTGTTACTGAATTGTATTTGGTCTTTCACTTTCTTCACATTCTGATGTCAGAAGGGTACAGAGAAAGTGGTTGCCTTTTGAGGGTAGAGGTAGCAGGCATGTTTGTATATGTATAACAGCAACAGCCGCTTGATACACATGACTGTATAGCTAGTAGTTCTTTCACTTTCATCTCAATCTAATATGGGGGTGGGGGGCATGCACAGAAGGTGACTATTTTTTTGTTGGGAGCTATAGAGTTATACACTATTCCCATATACTTCCCTTCTCATCTCTCCTCTGCTGATTAATAACTATTATTTTACCTGTTTTGAACACTGAGCCTTTGGCACAGTTATCTTTTCCTTGAAAGAACAAAAAATAAGGCTGAACTTCTGTCCTTAGTCATGATTTTTGTTCAAGCTATCCTTGGATCATGGAGTTGGATTAAAGCTCTGAAAGTGCACCTCACAGCATTTAGACCCCCACAGTGGCAAGTCCTGGCTCCATTCCTTGTACAAGATGAAAGGAGCACAGTAGCTAGCTGGTGGGGTACAAAGGACATGGGAAAAACACATCAAAACACACACTAATAAAGTGTGGAATGGATGATACATGGCAACAACTCACTCATAATCTTCTGTAAACTGAAAGACAATATCTCTTTGAAAATAAAGTAAATGCCAAATCATAGAAATGCTGTCAATGTTCATAACACAGAAAAAAACACTAATTTGCCCTGGTGAAGGACTATGGCTTGGATGGAATGTTGCCATGTTACAGTATAATAAGTGAAGATTGTAGCTACCAATACAACAGAGATGGGTAAATGCCATGTATAATGACATCTGTGTCTCAGCAGAACAAAAAATATTAACCATAATTCAAGCACAGAATGTCAGACATTTTTTTTCAGTGTTGCTTGATAGGAAAACAATTTTAAATAAACAGATAACATTTTGCCAACATTCAAAATAAAACACACATCTTCAAACTGCAGACACTGCTGAATAGCGAAGTAGTTTACATATATGTTTATTTATTTGCATTTGTTTAACGGGAAAGTCTCACTGGACACAGGTCCTTTTTCAGTGGACTCCCAGGGAGAAAAGATCCAGTTGTAAGTATAATATTAACATATACTAGCATTCATAGAGTAATAGTTACAGACATTTCAGCAATTTAACGAACATACAGAATACTATGTTGATGGTAAATAATACAAAAGTAAAAGACATACATTTTGCTTCATGGCAAAAGGTTCTATTATGTCACACATTGCTACAGCTATAGTAAAAATACTTGAGCGGGTTAAAACATGTACAGATGTAGTTGCTACAAGAGTGCTTGGAATGAAAAAGATGGTTATAAACATAAACAGGTGAGGTTGCTACATCCTATTGTCAAATAAAGAGGGTAGAAGATTGCTTGGGAATCAGGAAGGTCTAACCAGGGAGTAACAAGAACATAGCCAGGTGACCACTAGGTGTGATTTGAGGAGCGTTTTGAATTGTGAGAGGGAGATACTAAAAGTTATTGGGGTTGGCATTTTATTCCACATTTTAGGAATGTAGTTAGAGAAAAGAGACTCTCCTGCTGAGTTGTTGGCTTTGGTAGTATCTGGAAGGTGTTCACTACTGGAGAGAAGAGATTGAGCTGATGTGTATGATTGAATGAGTTTTTGGAGAGAAAGGGTTCTATTGGGTTGTTGGAGAATTTTATGGGCAAAGGTTAGTTGATTAAAGTGTAGAAGCTGTGGGAATCCGAGCCAATTGAGCTGTTTTAGTGCTTTACAATGATGTAATCTATGTGAAGCTCCAATGGCAAATTTTGCTATTTTATTATAGCAAGTTTCCAGCTGGTTTAGGTCTGTTTTTCAGAGACTGGTAAATACAGGAGAGGCATAGAGGAGAGTTGAAAGGAGGTGTGTGTGTGGGCAATGGTTACTTTTGTCTTATTTGTAAGAAACCGTTTGTTTCTATAAAGGAGATCTATTTTCTTGTGAACCATTTTGATGGTTTGGGTTATGTGAATATTGAATTTCAGGTTATCAATTTCTAACCCAAGCAGTTTAGTGTGAGTGCTTGGGGTGATCATAGCTTTGTTCCTGGAAAAGACTGGAAAGATGGGGGCATTCTTGTTGGGCTGAAAAGAAGGAGCTTAGTTTTGTTAGGATTTAGAATTAGCTGGGAGTTAGTGAGCCAGGTTTCTACTCACAGAAAGGAAACTTGGGTCTTAGTGTGGAGGTCCTCCAATATGGGGGCAGCACATATTATGGTGGAATCATCAGCATATTGTACTATAGAGGAATGTGCTGCTGTGGTTCTGAGGTGGTTAGTGAATAGAGAGAATAGTGGTGGTCCAAGAATTGAGCCTTGTGGAACCCCTTAAGAGACTAGAAGAAGAGGAGAGAGTTGGTGTTGCCATTGGACTTCTTTGCAGTCATCATTTTAGATAGCTTTCCAACCATGTAAATGGTAGAATTGTTGAGGTTTAGAGAGGGGAGAATATTGCTGAGTTTATTGTGACTGACCATGTCAAAGGCCTTGTAAAAATCTAAAAATATGGCTGATACAAATTCTCCCATGTTTCTATGGTGGTTAACAGTCTTAGTAAAGGATAGTAATAATGTGGTGGTGCTGTGAAGGGGGTGGAAACCATGTTGGGTGTTTGACAGTAGTTTGTGTGTGAGAAGGTAGTCCATTAGTTGGGTGTGCACAACCTGTTCTAGTATTTTGTATAAGGGAGATAAAATGGCAATTGGGCGAAAATTGGTGAGTTCAGTGGAATTACCTCCCTTGTGTAGTGGTAGAATGTGGGAGGTTTTCCATATTACGGGTACGCAGCTTTCGGATATTGAACGGTTTGTGGTACTGGGTAGACTACTGCTTCAGCTGCACTTTGAAGAAATTCAGCTGGAAGGTTATCAGTGGCTAGAGTTGTTGGTTTAAGTTTTTGAAGTATTTTTTTAAAGTTATTATTGATACTGGATTTAGGGTGAAGTGGGAGGTGAAGTCTTGAGATTTGGAGCTATCCTGGGGGGGGGGGGGGAGATGGACTGTGTTACTGTCAAAGCCTTGAGAGTCTGCAAGGGATTGAATAGTTTCTATGAAGAATTTATTAAATTGGGTTGCAATATTATGTGAATTGTTGGTTGTTGTTGGGGCAGGGGTCGGGCAAGGGCAGTGGATTTTCCTGGTTGAAGTATGTTATTAACTGCTGTCCAGAATTTTTGAGGGGTTTTTTTTGGGGTGTTTATTTTGGATGTTTTGGTAATAGTTGATTTTGTCTAATGTTATTAGTTTTTTTGCTTTATTCTGAAGTTCCAGATATGTTTGCTTAGTTGTTTGTGTTTTTTTTTTTTAATTGTCAGGCTTTGTCTCTAGCCTTGAGTAGGACAATACATTTTTTAGTTAGCCAGGGTGCATATTTAGATTTTACTCTAACAGTTCTAGGGGTGCTTGTGAGTTTAGTATACCTAAAAATGTGTTGCTGAAGAGTTAACTTCTTCGTCAAGAGATAACTGTTTAAGAGGTTCCCAGTTACAACTATTTAGAGTGATGATGAAGTTATTTAAGTTGAACTTTGTTTTGTTTCTAATTAAGCGGAAGGTTGGTTGGATGATTTGGTGAGACCGGGTCCTAAGAAGAAAGGTTGGCTGATGGCTACTTAGGCTGTCAGTCAGACAACCTGATTGAGATGTCTGAGAGGGGTTGCTAACTAAAATCCAGTAAAGAATTGACTGCCTTTTGATAGGTTTGTCAGTTCTTGTAGGGGAGGTGATGAGTTGACTAAACGCATGGAGGTTTATGTGGGAAGATGGATTTTCTGAGGAGCAATTAAGCCAATCTATATTGAAGTCTCAAATCAAAATAGTTTCATGAGGAAGAGAAGTGGATATCCAATATAGAATGCTTTCCAGAGTAGAGATATTGTTTCCTGGTGGGATATAACCACCAATAATATTAATGTGTTTATTGGAATTAATTTTCAATTTGGCAAAGATAAGTTCAGTGTTGTCAAAATCTGGAATGTTTATGTGGTCTAAAATTAGGTGATTTTAAGTAGTATAGCTACTCCTCCACCCTTTCTACATTTCCTGTCTTTTCATATAATATTGCATCCTGGGGCTGTTATTTCATTATTGCTAATATTGGGTTTTAGCAAAGTTTTGGTTATTATCAGGATATCTGAAGAGTAAACAGAGAATAGGGAAAGCAGATCATGAATTCTATTAGCTATACTTCTGACATTCATGTTGAGGATGAGTAAGGGGGTCTTATTTTTTATAAAGATACTGGAGTGATATTAATGGAATTTTTAACTATGGTAGATGCTGGAGTGGAACTAGGACTAGGATGTATGTCTCCTGATTGAATTATTGAATTGATATGTAAAACTTACCAGTAAATTCAGACAACTCACTCTGTACAATATAACATAAATTAAACTCCAGGCTGACATCCACCCCAACACAGGCCCTCTCACCCACACCCCTCATTACCCAACCATTTCCCCACCCAGACCTCCACCACTCTCTCTCCAACATACTACTAACCATCACTCCCTTCCCTCACTTCCAAAGACTAACAACTCAGACCAAGTCTTTATGCGCTTTAACCTCCATAGCATCGTAAATAATATTATTGAATTCCATGCAACCCTTAACTCCTACTTACCTGACATTGCAGCAATAACCGAAACCTGCCTAAAGCCCCACATTAAAGACAAGGGAACTATTACAAATGGATATAACATAATTAGATTAGACAGACCAAACAAAAGGGGTGGTGGTGTCACTATTATGTATAAAGACACACTCAAACTGGAACTATTAAACTGTGCCCTCCAGACCTACCTAACTTCAAAATCCTAGCAACACACCTAGTAATAAACCCTAACAAACCTATTATTATCATAACCACCTACCTCCCCACGGGAACAACCTACCCATATTTGAGAATCTTCTCGCCTGAGCATTAACTAATTTCAGCCAGAAGACCATTATCATGGGTGATTTTAACCTGGATTGGCATTCCTGCAACACCAACAGCCCCTCCAATTTCCTAAGCCTCTTCAGTTTCACTCAAACCATATCCTGTCCAACCCGGCTAGATAAACATTCTAAAAAGCAGTCCACACTAGATTAGATACCAACTAACAAACCAAATTTAGGTTATTTAGCAGGATGCCTTCCAGACTCCCTCAGTGACCACTCACCTACCTTCCTGTACAGAAGATGATCTCAGACACAAACCAACACAATATATAAATTTATCATGACCAAAAAAAAACTTTCCCCCCTCCACTTTCAACCACCTTCTTCAGCAAAGTAACTGGTTACCTCTTAGAACTTCCCACTTGATCAGGCAGTCATTTACTTCAACAATACTTTTTTTAAAATACTCAACAGTCTAGCACCCACAAGAAAAAATAAGAGCAAAAACTAGACACATACCTTGGCTATCTAAAGATACCCTAGCACTGCTGAAGCAAAGAGACAGGGCATGGTCCATTTACCACACTACCAAAAATAAAATTGACCACACAACATATCATCAGTTACGTAACCAAACTAAGATACAGATAAAAATAGACAAGCAAAACTATTTCCTTTCAGATCAGCAAACCCACCAATCTAACCACAGAAAATGTTGGCAAAACATTAACAATCTTCTCAACCCAGGCTATACCCCCAGCCCCCCACCCAACAACTCAAAATTTCAGACCCAATAGCTACACAATTTAATACCCACTTCATTAACTCAATCACATCTCTTCTTGGTAATTCTACTAATCAACCTCTCACTGTTCCCCTTCCATCTTCCAACTTCTCCACCCCCTTCTCTTTTACCCCAATCCAAACAAACTACATAAAATCTCTCCTTTCCAAACTCAAACCCTGCTGTCTAGCAGCTGATAAATTACCTAATGAATTCCTTAAAATTGCTGCCCCCACAATCACCTATCCCTTATCAGTCCTAATCAACCATTCAATCTCTGGACAATATGTACCCCATCTATGGAAAATATCCCACATCATTTCCCTACACAAAGGTGGCCCCTCTAAGGATCTAACCAACTACCATCCCATAGCTATACTCTCTCCTCTAGCCCAACTATTAGAAAAATGCATTCACTCCCAACTCCTTGCCCACCTTCTTAATCACAAACTCCTGTCCCCCACACAACATGACTTTAGACCAATACATAGTACTAGTACTGCCCTGCTATCTTTCACAAACACCATTCAAGATCTTATAAACAGAGGCCAAATGGTCTCCTCCATATGCCTTGGCATGTCAAAAGCCTTTGACACCGTCTCCCACCAAATTATCTCATTGAAGCATACATGATAGCAAACACACAAACACAATTGTATTGATATATGACCTTGGGTATTTTTAAAAAAATAAAAGGTTAATTTTTTTTTTTAATTTGCTGAACGCCCACTAGGGGTTAAAGGTGCACACTCAAAAAAACTCTACTGGAGGGAATGAGTTATACTAAATAAACTCTCATCCCATGGCCTCAACACAACAGCCTTGTCCTGGTTCCATAGTTATCTCTCTAACCATCAGCAAGTCACCAAATGGGAGAACACCCTGTTCCCTCTTCTACCCATCACTGTTGGTGTACCTCAAGGATCCATATTTGCCCACCTTCTCTTTACAATTTTTACTAACAACCTCAGCCCTTCAACCCAACTAGCCTCCATAGTCCAATACGCCGACGACTCTGCATTAATCTGCACAGCCCCTACTCCCCAGGACCTACAAACAAAAATGCAAAAATCTTTCCAGGACATAGAAAACTGCCTCACTAGCCATCAACTCATACTTAACCCCAACAAAACCATGTTAATTGTCTCCAGTTACAATAAACCCAAAACATGTCTGACTCTACTTTCTATCTTTTCCGCAAATGGAACCAAAATAGATACCACCAGCCACGCCAAACTTCTAGATGTCACAATCAATAATAACCTAAGGTTTGACATCCACATCTTCCTCACCATAAAAAAAGTCCACTCCAAACTTGGCACCCTTTACAGAATTAAACCTTAGCTTACAGACAACACCAGACTAGCCACTGCCTGCACACATCTACTCTCCACCCTCCTCTATGGCTCCCTAGTATTTACCAACATTCATAAATCTGACCTAAATAATCTGGAATCATGCTACAACAAAATCACTAAGTTTGCCACAGGTCACCCTTAGAGAACCCACCACTGCTCTGTACTCTCCCAACTTAAATGAATAGAAATACCAAACCTTCTAACAATTAACCAGCTGTTCATAGCCCACAATATAATTCACAAACCTAATACTGCCCAGCACTCACCAATCTAGTCCAACATAACAGCAATCCTAGAGCACTAAGATCCTCAAATAAACTATTGTTAAAGATTACCCAAGCCTAGAATACTCAGGGCACCTCCCTCTTTTCCCATAAAATTGCCAAACTGTGGAACACTCTTCCTCAATGTATGGCTAAAAACTCCAGCATTCATGAGTTTAAAAACCTCCTTAAGGAACATCTAGAAAAACACTGTCTCTGCACCTGCCATACTCCAGGTTAAGCTACCTACTAATCCCTTACATTACTCTAAACTAGCTCATTCTCACAGCTACAACTATTAACTGCTGAAGGCTATCTTGTTTCTAAACTTGGTTTCAGTTATCAATGTATACATACTGCTTTGTCTTTGTCTGTTATGAAGACTGCATTTCTCTAGCTTGCAATTATTGTTATCATACTATTCTCACTAACTCATGCTACCAGTTTTTATCACTGTGCCATTTTTTTGTTAATTTTTTTAATTATTTGGTAATTATTGTTATATACCTAATTTCTTAACTGATTTGCTTTGTACATTGTTGATTAATATGTATTCAATTTGATTGTTTAATACTGTCTATTTTATGTATGGAGATTTTCTCACTGTGCCTCCGCTGAAAATGAGCCTCATGCCAAGTCAGACATTACCCAGAAAACAAACAAAATAAATAAATAAATATATATAAATAATTAGTTGGTTCAGTATGTGTAAGTAGTATTTAGCAATTTTATCTAATAGTTTTTCTAGCTTTTAGGAAGTGAGGTGTGTTTTAGCGGATGGACCTTGTAAAGGTGACTGTCTGTGTGTGTGGTAGAGAAAAGGGATGGGGCTATAGTATAGTTAAATAGTGTATTAGGGTGTGTATGTTGTGAGATCTGCCAGGGAGGTAAAATGTTTTGCAGTAGAGTGTGGTATGAGATAAGGACGTATAACAGTAGTAGCATAGAACTAGTGGTAGTTTGTAAGAATGCTATAAGTAAGGAAGTCTCTTTAAGGTAAAGCATATCGTCTGGGTGATATCAGTTTATTAAGTAGAATGTGTTAGCTATTTTGGAAGCAGTTGCTAAAAGTATGTGTGGAGGTTAGTGAGTGTGTTAGATGGTAGTAAGGGGTATAGAGGTTTGTTTGTGAGCAAGGTGAAATACTTTGCAGTTGGAGTGAAGAGTTTTACCTTAGAGCATTGATGTTTAGTAGCATCAAGTAATACCTATTTGGCTGCTTATGTTGTTTACTAGGATCAGTTAATGCCTAGTTGGCTTCTTATGTTGTTTAGTAGGATCAATTAATACCTGCTTGGCTAATTATGTTAATTAGTAAGGGCGTGGGGTATGATTAGTTAAGTGAGTGGGAGCTGTAGGTATAAATGCAATTGAAGAGGGGGTGGGAGGGAGGGAATGAGGGTAGGGTAGAGGAGTGGAGTGAGCCCGGGGACAAACAGACTGGGCTGAGCCTGGCACCTAAGCAGCTTTTAGAAGAAGATAAACAATCACTAAGGTAAGCTCCGATAGATATAATGATGGAGGGGAGAGAGCACATAAGGAATAACTTGAACTAATTATTTATTGAAGAAACATGGTTAAATTGGGTTACTGTTAAAAAATAACCTATTTTAGTGGGAAAAGAAGGCTTAAGTTGTAATTTTTTTATTATTTATGTTAAGAGAGAATAGCTGCCTTTTTTAGAGAGGAAAGGAGGAATAAGCTGGAGTTACTACTTAGAAGAAATAGATTATTTACTGTAAAAAGGGAGAATTAAGATGTAGTTTGTAATTGCAGTAAATAAAGGGTGTCTTAGGAGAGAGAAAGCAAATAGCTGGATACAGGGAGGAGGGAATAGAAAGAAAGCTTCTCATTGAGACAGTAAGATAGCTACCGAGTGAAACAGTAGTCTGTATTAGAAGAGTAGGAAAGAGGAAGTAGGAGGCTAGTAGTTTAAGAACATTATGTTGGGTTTCAACAAAAAGTATACCATTAGGGTTCCCTATGCAAGGTTACAGAGAGTGGATTCCTAATATATGGCAGGAAATATTAAAAACTAAATGAAATGGAAGGGGGGTATTGGATTGAGAGAGCCTGGGGAAGTGTGGGGTGATGTACTATGAAGCCCTTTAGTCGGGCACCAAAATTAGTAGTACCAATTGGTTATCACATACATTCATTATTTGTGGCCAGGTTCCTGGGATGATAGTTCAGGACTGCACCAAGAGATAGAGCTATTCCTTGTGGTAGGCTTTATCTTGGGACATCTTGGTACGGCAGCGACAGAAGGAGACGTCAGATATGGTATTGTATCCTAATGGGAGTGAAGAGAAATTGTAATGAGTATTGTCACACTATTAATGGTATTTAGCTACACACAACACTATAGAGAGAGGCTAAGTATCATGTCAGACAGTTTAGGTAGTTATACTTTGTATTAGATAATTATAGCAACGGTCTAAAAGAATACCAGTAAATATTAGTAGACTAAAAATAACACATTCAGAAGTGGAATTTGTAAAGCAGAAGGGCTATTAACTGATAAGGAATCCAGTCTTATGCAGCATGTAGCTTTGAGACAGCACAGTTAGAAAGTAGCTTCAAATAAAACACTATTTGTAGTACATAAACAAGAGAGTCGAGTTGGATTGTGACAGTAGGACTTAATGGTATAAGGAAAGGGTTTTACAATTAGTCACACTATGATAAAATAAGTGGTTTGGGTAACTGTTGTTCAATTGTGAAAGGTAAGTGATGAGTTGGGATTAAAGGGAACCAGTAATTTAGAATTATAGGCTTATGTTGAGGAATAATGCTACCAACTAGTGGCTAATTTAGAAGCCATTAGATACATGAATGTGTTGTCCTTGCTCTAAGGATAGAGCAACTAACAAATAATGTTTCAAAATAGTTTAAATTGCACTGCTACAGTTACCTGGGAGAGCAATTTCAACATGCAATGATGGTAAGTCCTAAACAGAAAATTATAACAGTAAGTAATGCATTCTCCGGCAGTGTCATTACCAGTGAGTGAACTTTGCACATATCAGTTTCCAAACTTTACACTGATTAAGTTATCACATAAAAATCATGAACTATTAATACACAGCAACCTAGATGCAATAAAAACAATATACCATCAGATATAATCCAGAAATGGCTTGGGCCACTTATATGACTCATAAACTACCTATGACATATTGCTACAGTGCAATATTATTCACTGTTTTTGTAATTTAGATTTGGGTCATTTCCAGTCAAGTAGGTAGGACACCCTGCTTACTTAGAGTTATGTTTCCATGAGCAACTATATATTCATAGTTATAGAAAAAGGTTGTCCACGTGAATCCCTTGTATACGCCCACCATTGATAGGGTAGATACATAAAAACTAATAGCGTAGCTATGTGATACAATTATGTCTGTTTTGCTAACAGGAAGCCAATATACTGCCAAAATAATGAATAAACAGTGCCCAGACAATCTAATTGATGCTCGCAGATAACAGTTATCAGTAACCAAGCTCGTAAAGCAGAATGGGGCAAAGGCTTGCAAGTTGTAGTTCAGATAAGCAAGGTGAGGAATTTATAAGTAAAAAATAAGAAATATGTTAACATTATCAATATAGGTTACAGCTATTGTTGCCTCAGTAATAGGAGCTGTGTTTATGGCTTATAAGACCCACTAATGCTATACAAGAAGACCAGAAGCCTTGCTCTTACTAAAATACTCACGGGTCAGTAAACATTAACGGAGCAGGTAAATAAGTTTAGCTTAATCCTTGCAGGTACTATACAATTACCTGCATTCAAAGGTTTCAGTAAAATAAAGCATTAGACAATTAGCAAAAAGCATCCCAAACAAGTCCACAATGATTACATAACAATTCTCAACAAACAGCGTACATGGTACCATGATACACATTCCTACACAATTGCTGATATTTTACAGTTAAACCATTACATAGCAGGTATACAAGAGTCAGATCAAGGCTTACAGTATCCATTCAGGATGTCTCTATATCCAGTTAGAAAAACAGCTCCCGTACTTCACCCTGGGGTCAGAAGTGGAATTCTAAGGAAGAGTTCAGTGAAAGACGGAAAGCCACAAACCGGAGATGGTTTGAAATGATGCAAAGGATCATGGGAGTAACTGGTTGGGCAATAGGATTTAGCACAGGAAATAAGAGATGGTAAAGAGGAAAGGCAGGAGTATAGGGGAAATATATGTGTAATCTATACAGTGAGGGAGGGAAGGAAATAATGCTGGCCCTGGCTCCTAAGCAGCTCTTAGAAGAAGATAAACAATCAGTAAGGTAAGCTCTGGTAGATATAGTGATATAGTAGTAGTAGTATATAGTACAGTAGTATAGTGGTAGATATAGTGATATAGTAGAGAGAGCATGTAAGGAATAAGTTGAACTAATTATTTAGTGAAGAGACAGGGTTAAGTTGGGGTCACTGTTAAGGAAAGCAGCTATTTTAGTGGGAAAAGAAGGCTTAACTCATAATTTTCTTCTTATTTTATTTATTTTACATTTGTTGACTGGGGGAGTCCAACTGGATTACAAGTCCATTTTCATGGAGGCCCGGGGAGAAAAGCTCCAAGAGAACAATTTTTTGAAAAACATAGTTTTAAGGACAGACCTTTGACATACAATTTCCATAGAAGAGACTATGACATACATATTAACTAACAGATAGGATACATTCGTTCTCTGCATTATAATATAACATTTTAGAAGATATTCCTAAGTTTAGGATTCCTGTGATAGATTTACTATCAGAGTAGAAGAAGAGAGATGTAGAATAAGGTTCTGAGATATATAGTTGAGAAGGATAACAAATTGATTTACTATATGTCTTCGCCTGGTTTTAGTTGAGAAGGATAACAAACTGATTTACGATATGTCTTCTCCTGGTTTTAGTTGCTTATGGAAAGCACAACATTGCTGGGGTAATTTTCCCTAACTCCTGGAGAGATGAGATGAGCAGTAGATTAACAGTCCTAACTGTGTACAGTACTATGATTGGTTGGCGTAGCAGAGTTACTTAAGTTAGGTGAAGTGTTCTAATGAGACATTAGCCAGGAGGGATACAGGAGCACAGCTGATTATTCAAAAAGTGAGTTTTAACAAGTTTCTTGAACTGTGATGGGGATTTGTTGTCAGTTATGTGGGCAGGAAGGGAGTTCCAGGTTTTTGTTATACAGTGGCTGTAGACAGACTTACCAGCTTCATTGTTATATTTGATTACTTTGAGGAGGATTTGTGTGCTAGACCTCAAGGGCCTGGCGGTTGAATAGGGTTGCAAAAGATTTTGTAGGGCTGGGGTGTTTTCAGAGTTATGTATTATTTTGTGGGCTAGTGATAGTTGATTGAGTTGAAGTAGTAGTGGTAGTTCTAGCCAATTGAGTTTTTTTAGGCATTCACAGTGATGTGTTCTGATGGGAGAGGTTGTAGCAAATTTGGCTATCTTATTATAACAACTATCAAGTTTATTTAGGTTGGATTTGTGGAGATTTGTAAGCATGGGGGAGGCATAAAGTAGGGTGGATAGTAGTTGTGTCCTCGCTATTGTAGTTTTGGAGTGGTCAGTGAGGAATTTTTCATTGTGATACATTAGGCCAAGTTTTTTATGTACTTTTTTATGGTTATAGAAATATGTAGGTCAAATCTAAGGTGATTATCTATTTCAACCCCTAAGAGTTTGGTATGATTTATGAGGGTGACTGTGGCCTTGTGAAAGGAGGAGATGAAGGAAGAATCAGTGGGAGGTGTGGCTCTGTGGGAGCTAAAGAGTACTAGCTTTGTTTTACTTGGGTTCAGAATGAGTCTTTAGTTTGTAATCCAAGTTTCTCCTACGGAAAAGCATTCTTGTGTTAGGGAGTGAAGGATGTCAATTGATTTGGCTGCGCATACTATGGTGGTATCATCTGCATATTGCACTATTAAGCCTTTAGAAATACTGTTTGGGAGATGATTGGTGAAGAGAGTAAGGATGGAGCCTTGGGGTACTCCTAGGGAGGTGGAGGTGGAGAGTTGGTTTTGCCACAAAACAGCTTGTTTCCTTCACTCTATGTAGTTTTTGAACCAGGAGATGGCAGGGGTGTTAAGGTTTAGAGTTGCTAGTGAAAGAAGGAGTTTATGGTGTTTAACCATATTGAATGCTTTGGACAAGCCAAGGAAGGTGGCAGATACAAGGAGTCTGTTGTTTCTGTGAGTATTGACAATGCTGGTGAATTCTGTTAGTGTGGTGGCAGTGCTATGAAAGGGTCTAAAGCCATGTTGTTGTGTTGCTATTAGATTATTTTCTACACGATATTTCATTAGTTACTTGTGTATTACCCTCTCTAAAATTTTAGATAAAGGGGGTAGTATGGCTATAGGGTGGAAGTTATTGAGTTCCAGGGAGGTTCCCCCTTTATGTAGAGGGATGATATGTGATATTTTCCTTAGCTTGGGTACTATACACTTGGAGATGGATCTGTTAATTAGGATGGAGACAGGATATGATATGGCTTCTGCAGCCAGGTGGAGGTATTCATCGGGTAATTTATTTATGGCTATAGACGTTGGTTTGAGCTTGCGGAGTAGCTTTTTAAACGGATTTGGTTGGTTCTGGGTGGAAGCTGAACTTGGGGCAATTGTTAGTTGGAGGTGGATTTGCAGGGGTGGGGATGTTGTCATAGGGTTGTTTGTTTGCAAGGGTTTGGATGGTTTCTATAAAGTATTTATTTAATTGAGTGGGGATGTCTTCTTGGTTGTTATCTATTTTTGGGGTTGGGGTAGTTGTTTTAGCTGGTTGTAGAATAGAGTTAATTGCTGCAAAACATTTTTGTGGGTTGTTCCTGTGCTTATCCTGTAACTTTTGGTAGTAAGATGTTTTGTCTGTTTTGTTGACTTTTTTTTGGCTTTGTTATATAGTTCAATGCATATTTGCTTGTTCAACTGGGATTTACTGTTGAGATAGATAGGTCCAGGCCTTGTTTCTTTTTTTTTGAGCAGGGATTTTGTGTCTGGGGTTAACCAGGGGGCATATTTAGTTTTAATTATTGTTGTTCTGTCCCTTATTTATGTTAAGCCAAAATACCTGCCTTATTTTAGAGAGGAAAGGAGGGATAAACTGGAGGTACTTATTTAGAAGAAAGCGCTTATTTACTGTGAAACGGGAGGATTAAGATGTAGTTTGTAATTTCAGCAAATAAAGGGTGTCTTAGGAGAGAGAAAGCAAATAGCTGGATACAGTGAGGGAGGAAGGGAACAGAAAGAAAGCTTCTGATTGAGACAGTAAGATAGCTACTGAGTAAAACAGTAGTCTGTATTAGAAGAGTAGGAAAGAGGAAGTAGGAGGCTAGTAGTTTAAGAACATTATGCTGGGTTTCAACAAAAAGCTTACCATTAGGGTTCCCTATGCAAGATTACAGAGAGAGGCTTCCTAATGTATGGCAGGAAATATTTAAAAACTAAATGAAATGGAAGGGGGTATTGGACTGAAAGAGCCTGGGGAAGTGAAGGGTGATGTATTATGAAGCCGTTTAGTTGGACACCAGAGGACAGAGACTATAATACAGACTAAAATAAATTAGTAGTACCAGCTGGTTATCACATACATTCACTATTTGTGGCCAGGTTCCCGGGTCAGTAGTTCAGGTTTGCACCAAGAGACAGAGCTATTCCTTGTGGTAGGCTTTATCTTGGGATACCATGGTATGGCAGCGACAGAAGGAGAGGTCAGATATGGTATTGTATCCTAATGGGAGTAAAGGGATAATGTAATGAGTATTGTCACACTGTTAATGGTATTTAGCTACACACAATATAGAGAGAGGCTACGTATCATGTCAGACAGTTTAGGTAGTTACACTTTGTATTTGATAATTATAGCAACAGTCGAAAAGAATACCAGTAAATATTAGTAGACTAAAAATAACACATTCAGAAGTAGAATTTGTAAAACAGAAGGGCTATTAACTGATAAGGAACCCAGTCTTTTGCAGCATGGAGCTTTGAGACAACACAATTAGAGTAGCTTCAAATAAAATACTATCTGTAGTACATAAAAAAGAGGGTCGAGTTGGAATGTGACAGTAGGACTTAGTGGTATAAGGAAAGGGTTATACAATTAGTCATACTATGATAAAATAAGTGGTTTAGGTGACTGTTTTTCAATTGTGAAAGATAAGTGATGAGGTGTGATTAAAGGGAACCAGTAATTTAGAATTATAGGCTTATGTTCATAGGTTCATAGGTTCATTGGTGTGTACTAGGCTAATGGCCCTGGAGCCTTTACAAGCATAGCCCATAGGATTACCCTGGCATCATGCCACCTGACCTTAGTTCCCAGTGCCTCTGTCAAGTAGCGCTACTGGAGTGATCCCTGGGGTGAATTTTCTATTTCCCATCCACTCATCAAGATTTCTCTTGAAGAGGAACAATGAGGCACTCCGCTTGACATGTATTGGAAGTCTATTCCATAGCATGGGCAGTCTTTGGGTTATGAACCTATCCCTCCAGCTTGTTCTGTTGATTTTGGTAATGAGGTTGAGGTCTCTGGAGCGTGTAATGCAGAGGTATTGGGATTTCTTTAGATGTAGCATTTCTAACAGAACTGGGTCGGACATGGCTCTGTAAGTCAAGTAGAGATCGCCTCTAAATAGGCGTTATGAGACAGAGAATAGTTGAAGTTTTTTTGAGTCTGTCCATATAGGACAAGTGTTTAAGGCCTAAGATCCTCTTTGTGAGGTACTTATGCAGCCTCTCCAGTTGTTGTAGGTGTCTAGTGAGGTACATGCCAAATGGGGCATTGTACTCAATGATTGGCCTAATGAGGGAAGAGTAGAGGGAGACAATAACCTCTTTCTTCCTGGATGCAAAACCCTTAGTAATGAGATGTGTCACAAAGGAATTTATGACCACAGTGGCAATGTGGTGGTCAAAAGAGAGGTTTCTGTCAACCTGTGTTCCCAGATTTCTTATGATGCCTTCTGTGTTCAGTAGACTACCATTGATGTGGTAATTCATGGGAACTGGGTTTTCCCCAAAGGGGATGACGACACATTTTTGGCATTGAGCTTAAGGCCATGGTTCTGACACCAGTCCTTGGTCTCAGTGAGACCTTTCTGTAGGATATCAACATCACTTGTGGAGTTAATTATTGTTCCCAACTTGCAATCGTCTGTGAACTTTGTCAGCCAGTGTCCCTTCATGTTGGTCTGAACTTCAGAGAAGCAGATACCAAACAGGAGACGACCCAGGACCAAACCATGTGGAACTCCACTTGTAACTGGTTGACAGTCTGACTTGCAGTCAGCTAGTTTCACACTGTGGGTTCTATCCGTGAGCTAGTTTGCAACCCACCTAGTGATATAGGGGTTGATGCCTAGCTTAGTGAGTTTTTCTATGATTCCTGAGTGAGGAATGGTATCAAAGGCCTTGGCAAGATCAAGGTAGGCTGTATGAACCAACTTGCCTTCATCCACACCTCTGGTGACTCACTCAAAGAAGTCATCCAGGTTGAGCAGGCATGATCTACCCTTCACAAAACCAAACTGTGTGGGATCCAGAGTTTGGAGATTCCCTATATCTTTGTTGATGTTGGTGTTGATTCCTTATGATGATGCGTTCCATAGCTTTGCAAATCAGACTTGTCAGGCTAATGTGGTGATAAGTCCCAGGGTCTGTAGTCGCTCCTCCTTTGTGGAGAGGGTAGCAGTGCGCCATTTAGTATGGACAAAGCCTGAGGTGAGGCTGTGATTGAACAGGGCACACAGGAGAGGTGCCAGTTCACTCTGTAGTTCATGTAGAACACAGCCAGGGATATTGTTAGGTCCCATAGAAGCTGTATTCTTGGCCTTGGAAAGTGCTGTTTTAACCTGTGCAGCAGTAACACTGGGTGCCTCACAATCTACTGGTATTGTGATTGGTCCTTTGGAGGGAGATGGGTAAAGTTGGCACTAAATCTGTCAGGCAGTATATTGGCAATATCTGTTGGCTCGGTATAGGAGGTACCATTGTGCAGTAGCTTAGAGCAAATCTGGGTATTGCTGTGGAGATTCTTTACATAGCTATAGAAGTCCTTGTGGTTGTCTTTCCTATCTGCTGCAATTCTGTTTTCATAGGTAGCTTTAGAGGATTTGATGAGGGATCTCAACTTGTTGTTGAGGCTGATAATGGAGTTTTTCCAGTCTTGGGACTTCATCTTATTTCTCATCAGTTTCCTCCTTCTGTTGTAGAGTTTGTTTATGGCAGGGGACCGCCAGATTGGTTTCCTTTTTTTGGAGGAGAGTGTCTTGGTTCTATGGAGTATGGGGAGATCCATGCATTTGTGTACGTGTTCGTACAGGGCATTAGTGTATGATTCAGTGGTCATGCAGCTGTTCTCCAATTGCATGGGTGCCATGAAGTTAGCCACCTCTGTTTTTAGGAACACAGAGTTAGCTTTGGAGAAGTTTTTCATGGTGGTTACCTTTGTGGGGCAGGGGGGTGGGAGGGATATGGATTTCCAAGGTGATTAGTTTGTGGTCGGATCTAACCAGGGAGATGTTGACTATTGGTACAGTGCAATGGTCACCCATGTTATTAATGACCAAGTCAAGGATGTTGCTACCTCTAGTGGGGGTAAGAATGAGCTGGTCCATAGCACTGGAATTAATGAATTCCAGGAAATGTTGGGCAAGTGTATTGGTACATGAGTAGTTTTCCCAGTTAATGGAGGGGTAATTAAAGTTGCCCAGTATAAGAGTGTTAGGCTGGACCCTAATATTCTCCAGGGTGCTTAGGAATGTGGAGCGTGAGTCTTGGGTCATGGTTGTGGGCCTATAGCAGGCTATGACCTGAATCTCTGTCTTACCCAATGTTAACTGCACCTGAAGTATCTTTGATGCATCATGTTTGGCTACCAGTCTGGAGGTGTGCGCATCCTTTATGAATATGGAAACACCACCACCTTTGGTGCTTCGGTCCAAGTTCTAGGGCCAAAAGGTATGGAATGAGTTATAGCCTGCTAGTGCAGGGGTTCTATCTGCTGCCTTGATCCAGGTCTCTGTTACAGCACAAATGTCGATGTTCTCCATTTTAAGGAGTGCTTCAAGTGAGTGCATTTTGAGATTTAGACTTCTAGTGTTGAGCAGCATGACCCTTAGATTGCATTTGTTTGTAACTGTTACAGTAGTAATTTGGTCTTTGGAACACCACCTAAAAAAGGCACTATAGGGGTGGCAAGAACCTTGGCCAGTATTCGGAAGCATAGGGGTGGCAGATGCAGGCCATCTCTGGCAAAGCATCTAGATCTGTCAATCATGTCATCCCAGGCAGACAGATACTGGACCCCTTAGAATGACACCAGAAACTTAGCCAATTGTTGAAGTCAATCATTTTCTGCTTGTACTGTGGTATCATTCTGGGTGATGGTAGGAGGCTGCTCAGGGCTAGGGTCATACCCATCTGGGCTACATAATCCAAGAGCTCCTCCATGTCTCTTTTCGTGTAGACTAGGGAGGCACATCTCAGGTCATTCACACCCACATGTACAATGACAGAGTCATATTTGTACCTGTTGTTGAGGGACCTGAGTGCGTGCATTATGTGGTGAATTGTGGCACCTGACAGGCAGCTGACTGTTACTTTCTCCTTATTCAACCTAGTGAGTGGGACATCAGTGTGCCTCACTATTGAGTCACCTATAACTAGTGTGTTGGGCATGCTGTTTACCTTAGGGGCTTTGGTTGAGTGACACACTGTTTAGGAGAGTTATGTGTGTCATGATTAGTGTTGTGTTTTGGTGGTTGAGTACATTTCTGCCTTGGAGGTCTCTGCTGTTTGTGTAGATTTTTATTGAGAGCCTCACCAAAGGTGGGTGTGTGGTTTGTGTTTTTATGTGAAGGCAGTGCTGGTGTGTGTTCTGGAGGGCTATGTGTTCCATGTGGTGTGGTGCAAGTGTTGACCTTCTCCTCTTGACCAGCTATTCCGGTCTTGGCTGCAGAGTGCATGGCTTCCAATTTGGATATATAAGTGTATCTCTCGCAAGTCTGACTGTTGGGATGTAAGAGGAGAGGGTTGTCAGAGTACATAAGGCAGTTGCTACATTAACTCAGGATGCCTAAGCTCACCAGGTTAATAGGAGAAAGTACAGGGAACTGACCTTGAGACATGCCTGGAGGGGTGGGCATTAATAATAAGTACTAGAGCAGTTTCCTTGTAGAACGTTTAGTGCTGGTAGCACTGTTGTGTGCTACAATAACTGCTACAAGAAGTCTGGTAAAGTGCTAGACTAATAAGCTAGTAAAGTTGCAGGAGAGCAGAGAACTAGCAGATCTAAGGGAAAAATTGAAGAGCAGTGCTCAGAAGCTTACAAAAAGTCCTAGATACAGAAAATCTGTATCTGGACTACACTAGTTCCAGGAAAGGCAGGAAACATACATTTTTTTTTTTTAGTAGAAAGTGAAGAGACAGAAGATAATGAAATTATTCAATATGCAGAAGCTAAAGGGGTAGGCCTTTGCTAAGTTCTCACTATTAACATTAGAATGAGCTGATGGAATGTGTCTGGGGGTGGGGGTGTCCAATATCAACTTTATACCAGAGGTGGGCAACTCAAAGCCACCAAGACATAAGACCACCACAAGAACTGGGTGGGAGGGTAAGAAAAAAAAACAGTTGTACAGACTACAGAGATATTAAATCAAAAGTGCAGATGATAATTGAGAATAAACTCATATATTTTCTAAATATCCCAGCAGGCAGTAAGTTAGTCTCTCTGCAACTGCTTCAGCAACAGGTACATCTGATTTAAAACACTGGCTATTTAAGGCACAGAAACAAAAACTAGACCAATTATCCAAACAATAACAGATGCAGGAATGTCCTGTCTAGATTAAACCAGCTCTGTTCACTTTCGCTCACTAAGAAAACAGAACGGTCTCTAGACAAAGGATTTCACTACAAATTGAGGTCAACACTAACAGATATTCAGCTGTATCACACAACAAAAAGGAGAGTAAAAAACAATTGTACAGATTACAGAGATATTAAATCAAAAGTGCAGACGATAATTGAGAATAAACTCTTGGGCAGGATTCACGAAGCCTCCGTGTAAGAGTTACAAGGCTTACACGGAAGCTGCAGTTAAACGGTGTGATGTCAGCATGTCATGCATATGCATGAGGGCATGCTGAATCATACCTAAGGCTAACACAGTCCGTGTAAGACAGTAGGGGCCGTGTCCATAGGGCGAGCCCTGCAAATGGACACGCCCCCAGAAGAGTAAAAGTCCTGAAAGTAAACCCCCACGACAGAGTCCGTGTAAATGTGAATAAACACAACACAACACATGCCCCCACAGACTATGAACATAAAATGTATAAATGAACATCTTATATTTTTTTTATAAGTTGTAAAGATGTTTGCCCGTGAGTGCGCTCGTTTGCGCGGGTGTGCCCGTCGCTTAGCCACAGTTAGCAGTCAGTGGAAAAGCATATAAGAACTAAATATGCAAAGTAAGCCAAGAAGCAATAGTGTAGCAGTAGAGACGTTGGCTGAAGAGGAGGCAGTCGTGGGTCGAGCCCCTACAACATCAGTTTTTATTTTTAGTGAAATAAGCACAAAACAAGTCCCTGACATATATGTACATATATAAAATTATATTTTATGTAAAATGTAATGGAATGGGCCATGTATTTTGAAGAAATGTGAGATAAAAAAAAAAATGGCAGATGTGCCTATAGCTGAGCTACAGTCTAACAAGATGAGGATATCTGCTTGTAGGTGAACAGTGTTTTAACAGGTGTAAAATGAGTGCCCATAGGTGAGCAGTGTTACAACAGGTGTAAAATGAGTGTCTGGGGTTTAGCAGCGTTTTAACACGCTGAAACTGTGTGCCTGTAGCTGAGTTGAGCGTAATATGTGTGCTGACAGCCAAACCACGCATAAACCAACGTGCTCCATTTGCACAGAGCTGCGCACCATGCCAACAACTAACCAACGGGCAACGTTGAGCAAGCTGTATCAAAACTGCCTTTACACAGACACACCTCCTAGCCTGTGCAGACAGTCATAAAATATAAAAAGCAATGGCCAGGTTCGAACACAGGATACCATGCACTATAGTCAAAGTACTGAACCACTAAGCCATGACAGTTGCACGCAGAAATGCAGTAATAGCATATATATAGGAATGAATAGAAAGAGGAGCATGACAAAGCAGGTTTTGTGAAGCTGATACAATTCCAAAATGGCCAATCACAGATATGTGCGGGAAAAAACGCATATGTAAGCCCCATAGGAGGGAATACACAGCATAACCGATTGTAGAACCGACTTGCAGCCAGGATGTCAGGTGTAGGAGAGGGTAGTAGCTTCCGAACACAGAGGTGGGGTGTTGAGGAGTCCAAATATATGGTTAGGCTCCTCGTCCATAATCATGAGGCCCAACTCATGCAGGGCCAGGTCCTGTGGGGAGCATATAAGGCTGAGGCGTGGGACCGGTTGGCACATGATCTCACCAGTGCTGCAGGAAAGAAAATAGCGCGGGTGTGTGCGAGAGTAAGCACTTTTAAGCAGTAGTAAGCAGGTGTGCGCTTCTGTGCGCTTAGCTAAGCGTGTGTCCGGGAAGCTAAGCGGCAGTGCGCATGCGTGACCTCCGCACAAACCAGCCCTAACCCGCTTACAACTGCTTAAAAGTGCCTTAGTCACTCTGAATGACAAGGCCAGTAGTTTACTCAGCAGCAAAATAAAATACCTTCCTCAGTCTCGAACCCAGGACCTTGGAAACACTAGTCTGCATGACTTACTACTAAGCCATGAGTGCTATAAAAGAGCATTGTGCTGAAAGAAATATATCACAAAATATTAGGAATTAATGTAAAGGGAATATAGCAAGTCTACTACACAAAGCATGTCATGTATCTTTACTGTCAAATCTAGTGGATTTGTAAAATAGTACTGTGTGCTGAGAAACAGTCATGCTAGTTGGTAGCTACTAGGTAATAATGTCACAGTAGCATCTGGCAAGCCACAGACATACTCACAGCAGGATAAACACTGCCATAGTTGAATAGTTAAGAGTTCAGACATAGCAACTGTGACTGAGTTACAGGGATGTTCCTCATGTGAAAACAAATGTCAACTGTGCCCCACTGACACCCTGTCAAATGTACTAACAGTAGGCAGAAAGGTGTAACTACACATGCATTGGTAACTATGACTGACTGAAGGTATGCACCACCTGCACATCACAAATGGTGTACTAATACATATGCTTGAAATAACCCACAGTCACAACTGCAGAGTATCAGAATAGGTCATTGGAGTATCCCACTATGTACCATTCCATGAGACTGATAAAAGATGCACCTGAGAGTATCTGAGGTCTGCTCAACAGCATGATCAAATACCCTTGTAAGTGTCAAGGCCCACACCATGGCCAGACCATACTGCATGCAGTAACACCCTACCACAACAAACACATAGGGAATTGCTGGCCAAACAGATTTAGCAAGCATTACAAGCTGTGAATGTAAATGGAAAATAGGAAAGCCATAGCAACACATTACAGGAAAGACACCTAGCAGACATACAAGGAGTGAATGTAAAGGCCAAATATTGAAGCCATAGCAACAGATTGCAAGAGCCACTGCTATATACCAGTTACACCACAATCCCCACAGGAAAGCACACACACCCATATACAAAGTATTACTAGTAGTAGGTGTCAGTTTACATACACACGGAGAAGAGGACACTGGAAGAAGGAATACTCAGCTTACAAAACAACATGCATTGCAGTGTCTACAACACAGCCTGAAATATGAGAGACATACCAACCCTTACACTCACAGAACAGTGTCCACAGCAAACCAGCATGGTCCCCACCCTGATAATCTGAAAGGGCTACGCCTACCTAACAGACCTTTTTATAGCACAGTCCTGTAATCAAAGTGAGAACTACTGCAATCACTACACAACAGGCTGCATGCAATTAGTAAATGCTGGCTAACAATTGGTGCAGAGGCCATCACATGGACATGTGCAGATACCTACAAAAGCATCCTGTACTCCCAGTCCACACATGCAATACTGTCATTGCACCCACTGGAGGTAGAGAGAGAGAGAGAGAGAGAGAAAAAAAAAAGAAAAAAGAAAGAAAGAAAGAAAGAAAGAAAGAAAGAAAGAAAGAAAGAAAGAAAGAAAGAGAAAGAAAAAAAACTGAAACAACAAAGCAAAGTGGCTGACAGCAGGCCAAGCAAATACAAGCCTACACAAACAGCTGCAACAAACACAGGTAATGTAAAGTACTACTATAATACTCTACATGCTGTGAACCCTCCAGATGTGTTATTGATTTGTATCTATGTATATGAAGATGTGCATAGGGACGGGGACATACTGAAACTGTCACTGAAGGCTCCACATACATATGTATGTGACGGCAGCTATGTGCACATAGCAATGTAGGTTGTAGTGCAATGTACAAGTAGGTTGTACAGTAATGGGTGTTCAGCAGTACGTTACTGTGTGTATACATATGTGGAACTAAAAAGGAGTATATATATATATATATATATATATATATATATATATATATATATATAAAACATGTATACGTATGTATATCGAGATATGTAGATATATATATATATATATATATATATATATATATATATATATGTATAGATATATATATATATATATATATATATATAATATGCATATGTGTATACATAGATAGAGAGGTTTGTAGAAATACATAGACATATATAGTTTCACAGTGGAATAGTTTAGTACTAGGCTATCTGCAGACAGTGTATAGAATAGATTTAGAAACTTGCGCCTCTGTATAGTAGTGACACAGTGAAGACCCCCCTACATAATAGCATTAGTTTACTGTGCCTCTGTCTAATAGTGATACAGAGAAGGCCCCTGCTGTAAACCTATGATCTCCCATCTACTTGTCAAGAATGCACATGAAGAGTGTCAGTGAGGGTCTCTGCCTAACATGAACTGGGATCCTGTTCCACAGTATGGGAAGGCTCTTAGTGATGGATCTGTCCCTACAGTATGTCCTATTCATATGTGTGCTGAGGTTTAAATCCATAGCTGTCGTGCTTCTGATGGATTTGGATTGTATGAGGTGGAACATGTCCATCACTACCAGATTGGACATGGCCTACTACATCAGGCACAGATCACCCCTACGTAGGCAGTATGCTATGGAATAGAGCATCAGTTACGTTAGTCTGGCAGCATATGACAGTAGTTGCAGACCCTTGATCCTCCTGGTGATGTACTCATGGGGTCCCCCTAGCTGTTGCAAGTGCCAGATGAGGTACATACCAAATGGGGCATAGTACACAGTCATGGGCCTGATAAGGGAGGAGTATAGGGGTACAATGACTCCTTTTGATGCGGATGTGAATTCCTTCATGATAAGGTGGGCAAGGTAGGAAGTCCATCCAACCACTTTGCCAACGTGGGTGTCAAATGAGAGGTCAGCATTGCACAGTGTCACCAGGTCTCCGATTACTTTGTCTGTACTCAGTGGGTTATTGTCTATGTGATAATATGTAGGTACCTTGTCCGTCCAAAAGGGTATGAGTATACATTACGTGGCATGCAGTGTCAGGCCATTACTCTGGCACCAGTTGTTGGTGTCCGTGAGGCCTGTCTGTAGGATGTATGTGTCAGCAGGTGTATCGCCTATGGCGCCTAGTATGCAGTCATCTTTGAACATTGTCAGCCACTACCCTCCCATGTCTGCTTCCACATCTGAGAATGATATGCCGAACATGAGCAGTCCCAGGACAGAGCCCTGTGGGACACCACATATGACTGGCTCTGAGTCTGACATGGCACCAGTGAGGTTGACTATAGGGTTTCTATCTGTTAGCTGGTTTGCAACCCATCATGTGACATATGGATTTACATTTCAGCTGTTGATCATGTCTATGATGCAGACTGCGGTATTGTGTCGAATGCCGTAGGCAAGTCCAGGTAGGCTGTATGGACCGCTGTGCCCTCAGCAATGGCTCTAGTGACTGATTTGAAAAGGTCAACCAGGTTCATAAGGCAGGATCTGCCCTCTACAAAGCCAAACTGGGTGGGATCAAGTGTCTAAGTCCCCAATGTCTCTGTGTATGGGTTCCATAATGATCCTTTCCATAGTGTTGCAGACCAGGCTGGTTAAGCTTATGGGGTGGTAGTTACCAGGGTCTGTAGAGGTGCCTCCTGTGTGGAGTGGGACTACTGTTGCTGTATGCCAGTGTCCAGGTACATATGCTGTAGTAAGGCTACGGCTGAATAGCATGTAATGTGCATGTGTAGCTCCTCTTGCAGTTCATATAGCATGCAACCTGCAATACCATTGGGTCCCATTGATGCTGTGTTTACAGCTCCGCTGAGGGTGGTTCCCAGCTGGACATCTGAGATGACAGGGAGGTTACAGTCAGCTGGGATAAGTAATTCCACATGTGTGGGTGAGGGAGGGGAGAAACCTGCATTGAACCTGTCTGCCAGACTGTTGGCATTATCTGTGTGTTCAGTGTAGCGTATGTCACTGTGAACTAACTGTGAACACAACTGAGGGTTCCCACCCAGGTGTGTAACATAGCAGAGGAAGGCCTTGTGGTTATCTGTAGTGACCATAGTGATGTCCCTCTCATTGTTGGCCTTGCATATGACAAAACGTATCTTTCTACTACTGCTGATCAGAGATGCCATAGCTCTATGGAAGTATGCTCTGCCGTGCAGTAGCTACCTTCTGTTGTTATACAATTTGTTCAATGCTGGGGTCCACCAGACAGGACACCTGCCCTTGGTGGAGAGGGTCATGGTTTCATTTGTGATTGCATGATCCATGCATTCTTGGAGATGTCTGTAGAAGCATATGTGAAGGTGTCTGCATTGTGGGAAGTGGATTACACTGGCCCAGTGGGCATTGTAGATACCAACTCAGTTATAAGATGTGTAAAGTCGGCATGTGAGAGGTTCCCTACTGTAGTCTTTTGTGTTGTGGGGGAGGTGGAATATGTATATCCAGGGGGATTAGTCTGTGGTCAGATGTGACTAGTGAGGGGTATACTTCCAGTGTGTAGCACATTGTCCCCATGTTTGTGATGATCAGGTCTAGTATATTATCTCCTGTTGTGGGAGAGGTGACTAGCTGTTCCATTGCATTTGACATAGTGAATTCCGGGAACCTTTGGGCTAGGGTGTTTGGGGTAGAATAATGCACCCAGTGTATGTTAGGGTAGTCGCAGTATCCCAATATGATGGTGTGTGGTGGGACATTCATATCCTCCAATGTCTACAGGAAGGCTGACTGTGGTCCCTGAGATTGAGAGGGTGGTCTGTAACATGCTACCAGTTGTATAGCAGGTTTTCCTATGGTTATCTGCACCTGGATGGTCTGTGATGCTTCATATGTTGTCACTAACCTGGAGGTGTGTGTGTCCTCCATGAATATGGACACACCCCTCCCTTTTTGTTTTTTTCCCCGAGTCCTGGGGCCAAAACGCATGATACGGGGTATAGCCTGGTACCGCTGGTGTGCTCTCAGGAGCCTTGAACCAGGTTCTCACTTACTGCACAGACATCGAGATTGGTAGAATATGTACGTACAGATATATGTAATACACACATACATATATAGATGTCTGTAGAGACTTATACATATACAGATAGATCTGACTGACAACAGATATGTCTGTATATGACTATCTCTCACTCTCTGTCCCACCCCCTCACACTCACACTCACCCTGTGTCTCTCTCTCTCTCTCACTCTCTCCCCACATCTATATGTATATATCTACATCTATATATACATATTATATATACATATATACAAACAGATATATATCCATATACAGATATAAATATATCAATATATATATATATATATATATATATATATATACATATATAGACTGTGTGAGGCACATGTGTGCAGATGTCTTGCAACTGGTGCCTGGTGTCACAGGCATGGAGTGAACACCAGTGTGGATACTGGAGTACCATACCCCATTCAAAAACACTGACACCAGTAACCACCACATAAGTACATGCCTGCCCACCACTGCATGTGTCAGGGGGGAACAGGGTCAACCATTGTACAATAGGCTCCACATCAATATACACAGTGGCACACTAGTCCTGTAATACCTGTACATGGAATGTGTCAGTGGACATGGTGTGTCAGCTATGGACATGTAGGTCATTGTACCCCTCCACACCCCACAATGTCCTACACGGTATGTACCTCCCATGACAGCTACAGATATGGAGAAGGACACAGACATATGAAAGTAACTGTGTCAATGCACTCAAACACCACAGAGCACACACAGACTACCTACATAGAGGTCACCACTGCTGGATAAACATAGTTCGGTCACACCTATGACAGTTGTCTACCAACCATGGTAACACCTCCAACATCCACAACACAAATTACCTATGTCTGTCATCCTTGTCACTGCAGTAAAGAGCACATGGTGGAGGTACGGGACCCTACCCACAGATATGACATACCCTGTAGTAGACCACACAGAATTAAGAAGCAAGGCTCCCCATGAGTAGATGTCAGACATACTCCTGCTGAATGTTATGCAGATAGGTAATATGCCATATGAGTCACCCTGTTTAACTGTTTGTAAGGAGCGGGTACGATCATAACACATGTGTCACATGGGGCAGGGTAGCATAACAGTATGCTGCTGTAGGCCCACGGCCAAAAGCACACTACCTACCTAGGACACAGTGCACACCCATGAACACATTGCAAATGGAATATGTGAGGTGGAATGAGTGTGCTAGTGACTGGGTGCATGTTGTGTACTGGTGTGATTGCTCACCATGACTGTCTGCCTGTCATGGTAGAGTGTGTCCTTGGTGTGAGGCCAGAGACAGGTGTGTGAGGTATTGCGATCAACACATACTACATTGCCATATGTTGTGCTGTGTTACCCTGTATGTCACTGTGGTGTAGGTAGGGTTATGGCAAGTAAGAGTAGTGTGCATTACCAGCGAAATATGTAACATGCATTGTGTGCAGTGCATGGGCTGATAATGTTCCCCATACAGTACCTTGATACAAACCCCCAGTGTGAGGTTGTGTATTGTACCTGAAACAGTGTGTTGACTGCTGCAGTATACTAGTCTGTTGTATGGAGTGTGCCAGGTACTGTTGCACAGTTGTTGGATGAGCAATGATATCTGGTCATGTACATGTGTATCCCCCAATAGACAGACAGATGCTATATATGGTGCCTAAGTTATATCACTACAGTCAAGTATTATGTGTATTATGTGTGCTATAGTTTGCTGACAGATATTGCTGACATATTTTCCTTCTCCTTTTCAGGGCCATGGTTCACCAGCGGAACCCAGTCTACTCCACTGCAGAGGAGGAGGAGATACACCAGAGCCTGGTGTAGGATTTCACTGTACTCTTTTCCCGCACCAGCCAGAACCAGCAGGAGAGGGCTGCACTGTGGCAAGACCTGGTCCGTCGGGTAAATGACATAGGCACACATAACCGGACATATGAGCAGGTACACCATCACTGCAGTGATTTAATTAGAAATGTCCGTCAGCATGCGTCGGATATTCACAGGCAGCAGCTTGCCACAGGTGGTGGGGTGGCTAGACATCCCCCCTCACCAGACTGGAGGGACTACTCCTGAGTGTTGTGGCTCCAGCACAGCAGCAGCAACAACAACAGCATACATGTGTAATGATGGAGGCTGGAGCCACACAGCAGCAGGACACAGAGCATGCAGGTAACATGCCATGTTTATAGTTGACCATTCTGTACTCTGTTAGGTTATGCATGTGTGAGGTGTGTCCTCATTTCGTAGCTGTAATCTTGGTAATTATTGTGCATTAGTGATAACCTCATTATCTGCAGTACACCTGTGGAAGTAAACTGTTGCACTACTGAACTGTATCATGCCCACAGTATCAATGGCACAGTTGTGCCCACTGACGATAAATGTCTCTTTTCCACAGGTCCCTCTCGTGTAACAGCAAGGCAGCCTATCCATGCTGGTGAGTGTGTAATACCATTACCTTCAATACTCTGTATAATAATAGTAATAATAGGCTGAAGCAGTAGTGCTATGTGTTTGATTGCAGGTGTGTTTGTGTCTGTGGGTTGATATCTCATATACTGAGGTGTGTGCATGTGTGCATGTGCCCATGTGCATGTGCATGTGCATGTGCATGTGTGCATGTGCATGTGTGCATGCATGTGCATGTGCATGTGCCCATGTGTGCATGTGCATGTATGCATGTGCATGTGCACATGTGCACATGTGTGCATGTGCATGTGTGCATGTGCCCATGTGTGTGCATGTGTGCATATGCGCATGTGTGCATGTGTGCATGTGTGCATGTGTGCATGTGTGCATGTGTGCATGTGTGCATGTGTGCATGTGTGCATGTGTGCATGTGTGCATGTGCACATGTGTGCATGTGTGCATGTATGCATGTGCATGTGCATGTGTGCATGTGTGCATGTGTGCATGTGTGCATGTGTGCATCAGTGGTGGCATTGTGTACACATTGTAAACTGTATTTCCTGTCTTACTCCCACAGGTTCTGGTGCTGCTCCTCTGGTGTCGTGCAGCAGGGAACCTGAATCAGCAGCTATGGATAGTGATAATGATGATACCTGTGTAATGGCACAGGTAGGTGTGCCAGGGTCCGTCATTGGTCAGCCAATTGACACTACACAGCTGTCGACCCCATCAATGAACACAGTCATCCTGCCAATACATCTTTTGTCACCAATGTCCCTAGGTGATGGACAGGATAGAGTGGGCATTGACCATGGTAATGTGGTACCGGTGGCACATGCATCCCCACACTGCAGCCATGGCCAGGGCCTTGACACGATAACACACAGGCAGACGTCCATGGGTTCTCGTAGGAGCATCTGTGGGCGTACTGCCCCTGTCAGACATGCCCACAGAGGTCTTTCAACCCCAGCTATGTTTCGGGCTGTAATGCAGGCACAGTCATGTATGGAACGGTACACCAGACAGGGTCTGAGGGAGCTGACAGCATGTCGCGCAGCCATGAGTGACAGTATGTGGGATGTTGCAGCTGCTATCCACAACTTCACCGAGGTCATTGACAGACGTTGGGGGGACACAGTAGATCAGTTCCACAACTATATGTCCATGAGCCAGGGCAATGGTGGATGGTTGAGGCGTCGACGTGGCCGTATGCCAGCAACAGCAGCAGCTGGCAGCCATCGCGGACAACAACAGGGCCGGGGCCACTCACATAGTGCCAGCAGCAGCCCCAGCAATGCTGGGTCTGTGCTGTCATCGGACCGCCCCAGGAGACCACGTGCACGTGGCGCTGGACAGTCCCAACAGGGACCTGTCTCCAGTCAACAAACACCTGCTTCTGAAGACGGTACCCAGTCTGGCTTGGTACCTGATACGGTCCGTAGCACCCCTGCCAGGCACAGGTACCATGTCTGTGGCCACAGACAGTGATCTGTATGACCTGGAAGGTACAGTCTGTAGCTGTCCACAAACACCTGTATATGGCAGCCATGAGGTGGGACTGTGTGCATTCATACACACATGCAAAGTGATAACACCTAGGGCTACGCATGCACACACACTGCATCGACATTGCCCCATCATGTACTGCTGTCCCTCACCAACACACACACACACACACACAGACATGTCAATTGGTTGTATCAGTGGCAGACTCAGGCATACCAGGTACACACTCTGTGCATATGATGAAACTGTGCCACCTCCTGCAATCTGTAAAATCGGTGCAGGAACAGGTTAACATGGTGCTGATGCACAGGGTGACTACATAGATGTATTGTAATAGTATGATGTTGACAACAGTACAGTGTAATGATAGCATTGTGGGTATATACCAGCATGCCTGATGCAGTTACAGTATGAATGTCATTGTAATGTTTTGTACACCCATAGTAATTACCACAGTGTTCTGTCTGCACATCTTTGCATACTGGTGGTGAGGCTGTGAAGGGATGGCCACCTACATAGGTAGCACAGGGGATACAACAATGTACATATTGATACTCAATGATGGCCATGTCAACTGCGAGTTGCATGCTGTCCACACATGACTCTGCAATGCAGATGTTTCAGGATGTTGATATCTGTGCAGTACTACACAACAGGTTCAAGGCTCACAAGAGCACACTAGCACTACAAGGTCACACCTCATACCATGCATAACAGCACCAAAACATAGAACTAACTATGACAGGAGGGAGAGTGCCCATACATGTCAAGGATACTGTGGTGCCAGGACAGGTAGCATACATCATACTAAGTCTGGAACTGCTGAGTAAGGGCTCAGTGTCTGTTATTTGACATGTGTATTATTACAGGTATGAGCACTTGGGTATCAGGCCAGTTATTCAATTCAACATTACAAAGGTACGTGGTCTAAACACTTGTGGGGGATGCGGCTGGACCCAGCCCATCTGACCTGGGAATGTCTGGGTACTGGCTTAGTGTGCCTGCATATATGCACTGTTACATACTGGAAGTCATACACCTTGTTTGTTGTAGCATAGTCTACATACAGGCCTGCTGACTGTAGCTTTGTTTGTATGCATGTTTGCCTGTTATGTTCCTGAAACACTGATTCCACCTGCAGTGCAGATATACAGTGCCTCTGTGGATCCCTAGTGACATCTGTGTTGCTTACTGTACTGATGTCCATGTGTCACTTGACAGAACGTCACTGTTTGTCCTGTTTGCATGTAGCTTGCCTGTAACACATTGCATATGACTTACCTCACATTTGCTCAAGACAGCATTCATATATGCCAGCACTAACAAATCAGGAGCACTACACCCTCACATAGTCACCTTGAGTACCTTGTTCCCCATTGGCCCTTTGTGTCATTACTTAGTATGGGAGTCACAATGCTATGGTAGCATGTGCAAAGGTCACCTGTCGATCTACTCTCAGGTCCAGTTGGTGAATCTGTGAGTCATGTGGCAATGTTACAGCTGCCTCATGTACACAGACAACCCCCTCCCCTTCCCATACATGTACAACACATGTGAGAGATGCAATCACATAGCCAAACTGGGGGCTAAGCTTTGTTTGCACAGCACTGGCATTCCCTGTCAGGTAGAGTGGGATACTACAGTGAATACAGTACCAGTCTCCCATAGACCTGCCACGACCACAATCCAAACACAGAAACACACAGGTACATTATTGGGCTCTCAGAATAGCATCCTGCCTGAGCAGCAGACACCTGCAAAGCAGACACACAAGCAAACATTATGCCAGAGCAGAGCACATGCAACACATAGCTCACAAAGCCTGTGTGCCAAACAGTCTCAGGCCATACGGCTAGACAACACACCTGCTACAGTTGTATGAGGTACCTCTATTGTCACGTACATTGTGGTCCTGCTCCCAAGCTGAACAAGGTGACGGTCACGCTCAGTTGCCTGTCGGGCACTATGATCCACCACATAACACAAGCAAAGCGGTCACTCCAAGGCATGTAGAAGTATGACTCAGTCATTGTCTGTGCCAGTGTGTATGACCTCTGACGCACCTCCCTGGACTACATGTTAGGGGACATAGAGGGGCTCTCTGAGCTTGTGGCACAGGCTGATATGACCCTGGCCTTGAGTAGCATCTCACCCTCATCATGAATGCTGCCACAATATGTAGACAAGATCATCGGTTTCTGCAATTAACGTATCTTTCAGTGACATCCAAAGGGTATCCAATGCCTGTCAGTTTGGGATTACATGCTGGACATGCCACATTGCTTTGCTTGGGACAGCTTGCACCTGTCACCCATGGGCCATTGTATATTGGCAGAGGCTGTTGCTACACACATAGTGCCTTTCTATGCAAGGCTGACATTACATAGCCACCTACACAGGTATCACACAGGATGGCACACTAATAGCAATGCTACTCAACAGCAGCAGTGTAAACCTCAAGATGCATGCAGTGGAAACTGTCCTTAGCATGGGGTACAGCAATATCCGTGCAGTAACAGACTCCTGGTACAAGGCTCCCAAGTGCACACCATCAGTGCCAGGTCATTCCTGATACCATGCCTGTAATCCCCTACACATGCACCAAAACAGAACAGGGGGGATGTATCCAAAGGCACCTCAGATACACACACCCCCAGGTTGGTGGCACTGCACAAAGCATCAGAGCCTCTCCATGTGCAACACACAGTGGGTTAGACTGCCTTCAGGTTCATAGCCTGGCACACACCACACTCCCATACCCAGGAAACCCACTTGGCCTTCCTGACAGCACTGGGAATATGACGGTCTCTACACACACCATTATATGGTTGTACTGCAACTACCCAAACATACAGTGTGAGCATTATTCTAGCTGCAAGACCCTATCTGAAGGGTTCTTATCATTCATTCTCTGCATTGCTATGGAACAAGTTGTTACCCCTCCCACAAGTGGTGACAACATGCTGCACCTTTTCATCACCAACATGTGGACTATATACTCCAGACCAATCATGTATCCCTCGCTGGTGGGATGACACCATCTACAACCCACACTGTATAGTCACATACCACATGCAGCCCCTGCACAGAACACCACAGTCATACAGTTGTCTGATGCATATTCCATGTATTCACGAGGCAGGCTTCGGACATGGGAACTCTTGCGGTTCACAGGTACATATGTGTAGGTGGCACACACATACATCATATGTGCATTGACATTACTGATATAATGTATGTCGTGCAATATTGGGAACAACACCCCACACAGATGGACAAACTGTGTGACAAAAATACACATGGCATTTGGAGGATACAAACCCCTACCTAACTATGTTAGATCACTTGTGAGAGATGCATTAGCAGAGCATGCTATTTGCATTACTGGGGGGATTGCTTTCCCCTGCTGTACTTATAGGGTGCTGACATCATCAGGTGTTTAGACAGTGGAATATGCAGCATGTGTTGTGTAGTAATAGTTGCCAAAAGGGATATTTGTTATACACGTGGAATTGCACACACTACTCCCTCACGCAGAGTCACACACACACTGGGCACTTACAGGATTCAAACCCCTACCTATCTATGCTATGACACTTGTAAGAGACACATTAGCAGAGTGTGCTATTTGCATTACCGGGAGGATTGCTTTCTCCTGCTGTACTTATAGGGTGCTGACATCATCAGTGTTTAGACAGTGGAATATGCAGCATGTGCTGTGTAGTAATAGTTGCCAAAAGGGACATTTTTCATCCACATGGAATTTCATACACTACTCCCCCACACACAGTCACACACACACTGGGCACTTGTGGGATTCAAACCCCTACCTAACTATGTTATGACACTTGGGAGAAATGCATTAGCAGAGCATGCTATTTGCATTATTAGGAGGATTGCTTTCTCCTGTTGTACTTATAGGGTGCTGACATCATCAGTGTTTAGACAGTGGAATATGCAGCATGTGTTGTGTAGTAATAGTTGCCAAAAGGGACACTTGTCATATACTTGGAATTGCACACACTACTACTCCCCCACACACAGTCACACACACAATGGGCACTTGCAGGATTCAAACCCCTACCTAACTATGTTATGACACTTGTGAGAGACGCATTAGCAGCGCACGCTATTTGTATTACTGGGGGGATTGCTTTCTTCTGCTGTACTTATAGGGTGCTGACATTATCAGTGTTTAGACAGTGGAATATGCAGCATGTGTTGTGTAGTAATAGTTGCCAAAAGGGACATTTCTCATACACATAGAATTGCACACACTAATCACCCACACACAGTCACACACACACTGAGCACTTGCAGGATTCAAACCCCTACCTAACTATGTTATGACGCTTGTGAGAGACACATTAGCAGAGCATGCTATTTGAATTACTGGGGGGATTGTTTTCTCCTGCTGTACTTATAGGGTGCTGACATCATCAGTGTTTAGACAGTGGAATATGCAGCATATGTTGTGTAGTAATAGTTGCCAAAAGGGACATTTTTTATACACATGGAATTGCACACACTACTCACCCACACACATACTGGGCATTATGCAGGATTCAACCCCCTACCTAGCTATGTTATGACATTTGTGAGAGACGCATCAGCGGAGCACGCTATTCGCATTATTGGCGGGATTTCTTTCTTTTGCTGTACTTATAGGGTGCTGACATCATCAGTGTTTAGACAGTGGAATATGCAGCATGTGTTACGTAGTAATAGTTGCCAAAAGAGACACTTTTCATACAGATGGAATTGCACACACTACTCACCCGCACACAGGGTACTTGCAGGATTCAACTCCCTACTTAACTATGTTATGACATTTGTGAGAGACACATTAGCAGAGCGCGCTATTTGCATTACTGGGAGGATTGTTTTCTCCTGCTATACTTATAGGGTGCTGACATCATCAGTGTTTAGACAGTGGAATATGCAGCATACGTTGTGTAGTAATAGTTGCCAAAAGGGACATTTCTTATACACATGGAATTGCACACACTAATCCCCCACACACACACTGGGCATTTGCAGGATTCAAACCCCTACCTAACTATGTTTTGACATTTGTGGGAAAGGCATTAGCAGAGCGCACTATTTGCATTACTTGGGGGATTGTTTTTTCCTGCTGTACTTATAGGGTGCTGACATCATCAGTGTTTAGAGAGTGGAATATACAGCATGTGTTGTGTAGTAATAGTTGCCAAAAGGGGCATTTCTCATACACATGGAATTACACATACTACTCCCCCACACACAGTCAGTGGGCACTTGCAGGATTTAAACCCCTACCGAACTATGTTATGACACTTGTGAGAGATGCATTAGCAGAGCATGCTATTTGCATTATTGGGGGGATTGCTTTCCCCTGTTGTACTTATAGGGTGCTGACATCATCAATGTTTAGACAGTGGAATATGCAGCATGTGTTGTGTAGTAATAGTTGCCAAAAGGGACATTTCTCATACACATGGAACTGCACAAACTACTCCCCCAGACACAGTCATGCACACACTGGGCACTTGCAAGATTCAAACTCCTACCTAACTATGTTATGACACTTGCTAGAAATGCAGTAGCAGAGTGCAGTATTCACATTACTGGGTATACTTTCTGCACCTGACATATGTATAGTGTGCTGACATCATTATGGATGAAGAGGTATGTACATCTGTGACTATCCATCAGTACAGGGGAGAGCATATCTATGCATTAACTTTGCACAGGCACAGTGGCATACTGTACTGTGGAGGCAGATGGCAAATACACTGTGGATAGCCTTCTGTATTCCCTAGGGACAATAATCAGGTATTGCACTCTACGGCCATATGTTTACCTGTCAGATGCAAGTATCTGTTGCTCATATACTGTTGGTGGGTCTTTATTGCCATAGCCTTCCCTATCTCTATAAACAACGTGTGTACTGTGGGAGATGTTTGCATATGAGTGGGATCCAGTACTTTTCTTATGTCTCTGTTGTAACTTCACTGTGTGCACTGGGCAGATGTCTGTATTGTGGGAGGTCCCTGTGTTAACACATAGAAATGCCAGATATGTGTGCACAACTGCTGAACTGTGACATGGCCTAAGTGTGTGAGCATGCCCAGTTCGCAGTTTGTATGGCTTCTTGACTGCCACATCTCATTTATCTAAGTGTGCGAGCATGCCCAGTGTGACCTTTCCTTATGTTTGGATCTGTGGACCACCACATTTCTGTTTGTGTGTGTGGACGCCATCTATATATCACATGTACAGTTGAGTGTTGGACATCAGGTTGTGTTCTTACTGCCCAAATGCTGTGTGTCTGAACCTAACAGGCATTATGCTGTACCAGCAGGGTCACCATGGGATAGTTTGCATACAGTTGTCATCATCCTTTCCTGCTGAACAAACAGTTGTATTGTTGTATAGTGTACTGGTGCAAAACTTTCACTGAGGTGGACAGTATAATTGGTTTCAGTCCTGTCACTGCTTGTAATATTTATAGTGAGCACACCAGACTGGTTGAGGGTCAGTTGTGCAGATATGACCATGTTGCATTTTGTTCAGATATGGACAGCTTAGTACATGATTGTCCAAAATTGTTAATGTATTCCACAACTTGTGTGGACAGTGACAAACAATGGCCATGTGCCCTAGTCCATTTGTAATGCTAGTCAGAGAGTGTTTGTCCTTCAACACACATTTACTGGTGTTTGCCATGACATATGTCACGGTTAGTGTGCTGTGCCTCTGTCTACCCGTGACATACAGGTGATATCCAGGGTACACCTACCATCTCCCATCCAGTCATCATGATTCCTCTGGATGACAGTCACTGAGGGACTCCCTGGATATTCTGTAGTGGGAGTTTAGTCATGAGTGGAGTGAGCTTCTGGGTTATGGACCAATCAGTACAGCATGTCATGTTTATGTCTGTGCTGGGGTTCAGGCCTGTCAGCTGCATAGGTCAACAGCATTCAGTGTTTATATGGTGCCAAATGTCCATTGATACCAGGTTGGTCATGGCTCTATACATCAGGCACAGTTCACCTCCAGCCAGGCAGTATGGCACTGTGTGGAGCTGCAGTTTCTTTACTCAGGTGACACATGGCATCTGTTATAGCTCTGCGATCCTCCTGGTGGGGTATTTGTGTGGTCTTTCCAGTTGCTGCAGGTGTCTGCTATGGTACATCCCTGAAGGGCCATTGTACACAACTGTGAGGCTGCTGATGGATGACTGGAGAGGCACATTGACCTACCCTAACCAAGCTGTGCTTACCTTCATGATTAGGTGGGCATATGGTATGTTTCTGTAACCACTACAGACACATGGTTGTCACATGCAGGATATCTATCACCTTGTGTCCCCAGGTCTCTTATTGCTCCTGATGTACTTACTGGGTTAACACCTATGTGGTAATATCTGGCCATGTACTGCATTTCCACAGGGGTTGACTATACACTATTCTGCATTTAGCTTGTTGACATGGCTGTGGCACCACTTGTGTGTTTCTATGTGTGCCTTTTGTAGGTTGCTTGTGTCAGCTGGAGGGTCCGATATGGTGGCCAGTTTGTAGTCCTCTGCAAACCTGTTCAGACAGAGTCCTTCCATGTTGGCCTGTACCTATGTGACATATATAGCATACAAGAGGGGTCCCAGGACCATGCCTTGTGGGATGCCAGTTGTACCTGGTTTGCAGTCTGCCATGGCTACAGCATGTCTGCCAGGTCAGTTCTGTCCTTGAGCTGGTTTGCAACCCATCTACTTGCATAGGGGTTTATAGTTAGGCTGGTGAGCTTATCTGTACCGCCAACTAGGGTATTGTATGGCAGGGTTTAGCAAGGTCCAGATAGGCTGTGTGATCAACATTCCCCACATCACTGGGCTTGGTGCATGTTTCACATGAGTCAGACATGTGTACGGGGCAGGATCTGCCCTATGACAGCCACACTGGGTAGGGTCCAATGTCTGTAGGTACACAATCTCGTTATTCATGGGATCCATGATCATGCTCTCCATTACTTTGCCAACCTAGATAGTCGGGGTTGAGGGGTGATAGTTTGCAGTATCCATTCAGGCACTCCCTTTGTGGTGTAGGACCACTGTTGCTGTACACCACTCTTTGGGTACATATCCTGTGGTAGGACTGATAGTGCACAGTAATGCTATTTGCTGTTCCATTCTTCTTACAGTATTTGTTGGACACAACCCAGGACACCATCTGGTACCATTGATGCTGTGTGCTGTGCTTTGTGGATGCTGGCTGTTACCTCAGCATCTGCAATGTCGGGGGGCCAGCACTCTCCTGGGATAGATATTTGGCAGTTAGGTGCTGGTGGGGAGGTTGGAAGGAATCTGTTTCATAGGCTGTTGGCAATGTGTGTGGGTTTGGTATATTGTTTGTGATATTAGAGTGCTGCAGAGCATATCTGTGGATTATCACCATGGTTCCTACCATCAGGTAGGACAGCTGTGTAATAATCCTTTGTGTCCTGCACAATTTGTATCATCATATGTTCATAGGTTCATACTAGGCTATCTGTCCTGGCCTTGTTTGAGCATAGGCAGACTGTGTGTGGGTCTCAACACCCCTTGCAATGTGCATATTATGCCCACATAGGGTTTACTTTCCTAGATGTGACACAGGGATGGCCCCCAGTGTACACCTACTAACTCCAATGCACTTCAATGGATTTCTCTTGTTGAGTTTGTGTGTGGAGCTCAGCCTATCATGGACTGGGATTCTGTTCCAGAGTGTCCTGAGCCTCTGGGTTATGGATCTGTCCCTCCAGCACTTCCTATTAATCTATGTGTATAGGTTCAGATATTTCACTGTGGTGTGTCTGCTGGATTTGGGGTTTCTGCAGTGGAGCATGTCCATTCATTCTGGATTGGACATGACCTTGTACATCAGGCATACATCACCTCTGACTGTGCAGTATGCTTATGAATTGAGCTGTGGTTTCTTCAGCCAGGCTGCAGATGTCCAATGTTTGGACCCTTTATCCTGTTGGTGGGGTACATTTGGTGTCTTTCTGACTGCTGCATGTGTAAGATAAGATACATCCGAACTGGGGCATAGTTGTCACGTATGGGCCTGATACGGGAAGGGTATGGGGGCACAGTGACCTCTGTAGCTCTACATGTGTATCCTTTCATATTAAGGTTGGCAATATAGCAGGTCTTCCTGGCCACCTTGGCAATGTGTGTGTCACATGACAGGTTACTGTCCACTTGTGTCCCTAGGTCCATGATTACTTCTTCCATACATAATGGATTGCCACCTATGTCATACTTTGTATGTGCCTTGTTTGGTATTTGTTGGGACATTCATACTCTGCAGTGTCTTCAGGAAGGCTGGCTGGGGTATCTGGGTTTGTGTGTGGGGTCTGTAGCAGGCTTCAAACAGGTACACAGTTTGAGACAGTGTTACTTGCCCATGGATAGTCCATGCTGCTTCTTGCTGTGGTACCAACCTGGGGGTGTGGTTATTCTTGATAATTACTGGTAGCCACACTCCTATTGTCATGTGTTCCATGTTTTGGAGCTGTAGAGAATATTATGAGGCATAACCTGGTAGTATTAGGGTGCTCTTCTGGGCCTTGCCCAGGTTTCTGTTACATAACACATATTACCATTCTCCATGCTGTGGTGGGTTTGGTCTGCATGCACCTTGCAAGTTAGACTTCTGGCATTGGGTAGCATTACGTCCAGGTTGTTATCCCTTGTGCTACCTATGTTGGTGGGTTTGTGTTTCCAGACTTACCTATTCCAGGCACAGTTGGGGTAACAGCAGCCTTTGCCAGTATCTACTCAGCCAGGTGTGCTGGGTGCGTGCCATCCCTAGCAGGTGGGGCATCATGTCTTGCTCGGCATGTTAGCCCAGGCTATGAACAAAAACCACCTAGCTCCATGGTAGGATGAAACAAGTCTTTATTAGTTATAAAAAAGTTTGCTCAAGGTAACCCAAAAGGTTTTACGTCACAGTAAGCCACCTTAAAAACTTGGTACTTCCTTATTGTACTGGTAGTACAGGTGAACCAATACCAAACGTTTCAATGTTTTACATTAGGGCTATGAAGCCAGACAAGGGAGGTGGCCTTTTTGTTATGCATAAGGCTCACTATGCTAAGAAGATGACTACTATTTTGGAAAAAGAGACATACGAAGAAGTTAGCATTAATGAGATGAATATTGCTTACAACAAGATTAAGATGTTCCTAAATGACTTGTTCATAGATGGACTAATTGACACTAAAATATTAAACTACCTAACCCTTCTTGCCCCAAGAACACCACAAATTTTTGGAATACCTAAGATCCATAAAGACATACAGGACCCCCCACTTAGATCCTTAGTGGACGGTAGACAGTCAATTACTTACCCATGTTCAAAATTGGCAGACACAATTTTGACCAAATATGTACAAAAAGAGAACCAAATTTATAAGGATTCTTGGTCATTTTTGGAAGAAATGAATGGAATTAAATATGAGGAGGACTAAAACTTTTTATCAATGGATGTCTGCGATTTATATTCCAGCATTCCTCATAACACTGGAGTGGAATGGGTAACCGAACACATGAGGTCTAAGGGAGCACCTGACAATGAAACCTTACTGGTTGAACAACTTTTAGACATCATTTTGCAAAACAACTATTTACAATTTGATGGTAAGGTATACTTACAAAAAATCGAAGTAGCTATGGGGACACCTACAGGGGCTAGTTTTGCTAACCTGGTCATGGCATATTGGGAGACCAATTTTGCCTTTAACCATGAGTACTTTAGAAAGGTAAAGGTTTACAAGAGATTTTTAGATGACATTTTTCTCCTATTCAAGGGTGACCAGAGAGAAGCGGAGAAAATTGTGGAATACCTCAACAACACAACCCCCTTTCTTAAATTTACATACAACTACCAAGAGTGTGGGATTAACTTTTTGGACATTGACCTGCGTAAAGATACAATGAATAGGAGGTACACTGCTAAGATCTATAGAAAGGCCACTTACTCAAACTCCTTTTTACATTTTTCTAGTGAACACCCACTATATCAGAAAAACTCCGTGGTTAAAGGCCAATTAATGAGAGCAGCTAGGATGGTGACATCTGAGGAGGACTTTGAGCAGGAAATGGACCTTCTATTCCAAATGTTTACACGTAGGAGGTACCCTGGATACTTTTTGAAGGATATTTTTGAGGAGGTTATAAGAAAAAGAACTACAGGAACTTATAGACCTATTCTTAATTGTCTCACATCATTTAATAACATCATGGGCAGTACAGTGGAATTACCTTCTGTAGATGGTGAACTTAATACATCCAATACTGGATGTACAAAAGTAAATTTAATAGGGGAAGGTAAGGTTAATTCAAGCAAATACCAGCTAGCATTTACTTTTACATACACACCTATAGCAAGTGACATACAAAGAGTGGTGAGTAAATGTTGGTACTACCTTTCTTTAAACAAGGAGATTTTTGACAAAATTGGGGAATATCCCTGTATTAGTTTCAGAAAAGGAAAAAATATTAAACAGCTTTTGGAAAAAAGGAATTATGACTACAATAACAAAGGACCCGGAGGCACACGTAGGTGTGGTAGCTGTAACCAATGCAAGTACATAGTTACTGGGAACTACTTTAAAATCAGGAGTGAGACATTTTTCACTAGGGGTACATACAACTGTAACACTAAAAGCGTGGTCTACCTTGCAGAATGCCAATGTTGTCAAGCATTCTATGTGGGCAAAACCGACCGTAGGTTGCGGGACCAGATATATGAACACATATACGCCATTAGTAAAAAGAACACTAATAATGCACTAGCACAACATTGTGAATGAAGTGCAGGCCACTTCTTTAAATTCAGAATTATCTCACAGGTTGCAAGTACTATAGGGAACAAAAATGGAACTGATGTATGCTTAATAAAACTTTTGTTAGAAAAAAGTGAATTAAACTGGCAACTTAGGTTGAATGCGCACCAGGAACCTGGCTTAAATGACAGTTGTAGTATAGCTTGTATACTAAAAATTAAAAGTTTATATAGATAATGGGGCACATTTATATACATGTTTACTTTTGGAGCTTCCACTAATTACTCACTATGTGACAACAAAGGGACTGAACACTGAGAGTACAGTTTTCCCATTCATATTAGTAAATAAAGTTGAGTGTATATATGTATACACAAGTTAAACTATTCTACTTGTGTTTAGTTTTGCAGATTCCAATAAGACTGTTTTTTACAGTGGACTTTTTACACAACTTTGGGATTTTGCACTTCATACTATAGGTTTTGTAACCTGAACTTTGTCTTACAGGTACCACTAAATAAAGATAGAGAACGAATGTTGGGTACTATTGGTGGGAATACAACTTTGTATACTAATTTCTGATTCACATTAATATGGTCTAGTGCAACCTAAGGATACAGCCTTTAATATTTGAGATACTGTTGTGAATTTTATGTACTATAACTTTAAATTTACTGAGTGCATTAAATAATTGCCAGCTCTGATAGGTTAATTAACCAAAAGGAGCTCTTTTTAAACTGACAAATCATTAAAAACTTGTCTGAGGAAGTTCAGCTACTGAAGTGAACGAAACGCGCTTTACAAGTACTTTCTTCTGTTTGGTTTCATCTACTTGTTGGTTTCTACAATGTGAAAGAAGTTCTACAATTTAAAGAAGCACCTCTTCTGGACTAACTTTTGCAAAGCAATTTGCCTCTTTGAATTTGTTACCATGTGGCTGGTTTGACTGTTTGATTCAATGTGGATGCTTTTTCAGTCACTCCATTGGAACTTTCATGGCAGTGTGCTGACAGTTTACACTTGGGGTAAGAAATAGACTTTTCTTTTCACCAGCATTTTGCTGGAAGAGCTTCAAGTGTACAAGTACTTTTTTCTGTTTGGTTTCATCTACCTGTTGGTTGTTACAACGTGAAAGAAGTTCTACAACTTAAAGAAGCACCTTTGCTGGACTAACTTCTTAAAAGCAACTTGCCTTTTTGAATTTGCTACCATGTGGCTATTTTGACTGTTTGACTCAATATGAATGCTTTTTCAGTCACTCCATTGGAACTTTCATGGCAGTGTGCTGACAGTTTACACCTGGAACTGTGCTTCAACTTGGCACTACTCAAGGAAAAGGTACTGAACTATTTAAATACACCAGCTTTTTATATTGTTTGGCTTTTACATGTGTACAGCTGTTTTTAAGAAAAGGTTTTTTCGTGGCCAAGTGTGCTTTGACTTTATGGATTTATACACAGTGTGTAAACACACCAGCTAGTTTTATATAAGCTTTTTGAAAACACACTTGAAACGTTTGGTATTGGTTCACCTGTACTACCAGTACAATAAAGAAGTACCAAGTCTTTAAGGTGGCTTACTGTGACGTAAAACCTTTTGGGTTACCTTGAGCAAACTTTTTTATAACTAATAAAGACGGTTGTTTCATCCTACCATGGAGCTAGGTGGTTTTTGTTCATAGTTGGTGACGTTTATTGGTGGATTTCGATGTTAGCCCAGGCTGTCAGCCATGTGTTCCCCCTTGCTAACAGCAATACCTCAGCCAATTTTTGTACTTGATCTTGTTGTCTTCATAGTGTGGCATCATGCTTGGTGAGGGTGAGATGTTAGGTTGGGTCTTCATGTTTGCATATACTAGATGGTGTTACATTGCTTAACACATGGCAATCATGCCTCAGATGGTGCTGCAGGGCTGCCTCTGTTGGATGCACATACTGCACTCCCTGTACATGTTTGAGAGCAGGTTATGTCATGTTAGGCATCCCTGTTACTATATGAGTGAGTCAGAGAGGGGTATCATTCCTAGGGTTCCTACTGAGCCAGTGTATGTGCTATGCGTTGCCTCTTTGCCAGGCCAGGGCATACTGGGCATGCCTCCTTCTGTCTACTGGGGCAGGCTCAGGTTGTTCCTCCTCTGAGTCACACTCTGCCTGTGATGGCCTTGTCAATGGTGGGGGGCTGTTTGTCCCGGCCCTATTCTGGTCCTGCTGCAGCTGTTTTCGCAGGATCATATTATGTAGCATAGCACATGCCATGACAATTTGGGTACATGTAGTTGGTGAGTACTGCAAGGCTCCACCAGATGTGTCCAGGCACCGGAACCATGACTTGAGCAGCCCAAACACACGCTCTATTACATTACGTGTTTGTGCATGTGCCTCATTATGGCGTTCCTGTTCAGGTGTGTGTGCGTTTCTGATGGGTGTCATCAGCCACGGCTCCAGTGCATAACCTGCATCCCCCACTAGGTGACCAGGTGGGATGTCCCCACTGGCAAATGTCTGGTACAGCTGCGTCAAATGCCAGATATGGGAATCATGGTAACTCCCAGGGCAGCCAGCACACACATTCATTATTATGCCCTGGGCATCACACACGACCTGGCAGTTGATGGAGGGGAAGCCCTTGTGGTTAATGTAGGCCCTACCCCACTCACCGGCTGGTGCTTTGATGCATATGTGCATGCAGTCTATTGCACCCACTACCTCAGGGTATTCCACTATTTGCTGGAAGAGACGCATATTGCTGGCCAATACCTCACGGCCATTGGGGAAATATACATGATCACTGACATGTGCTGACATGGCATCCAGGAACTGGTACAGTACCGTGGAGGCTGATGCCTGTGATATCCCCATCATATCACCAGTTGGTCTCTGGAAGGTACCTGTTGCTAGTATTCTTAGGCCAACACATACCTTGGTTTCCACTGGGATGGGTTCCCCTCTGCTGGTTCTGTGTGTGAGGTGTGGCCTGCACAGCTCAACAATTTGCTGCAGGAGGTCTCTGTCCACTCTATAGCGCTCCACTATCTCCAGCTCATGTAACCCCTGGTAGGTGACCCTGGGCCTGTACACTCTTCTCTGTCTCCTCAGTGTGGGTTGTCTGGCAGCATTTCCATTGTCACCACCCTCAGCAAGTCTCCTATGTCTCCTTATGACAGCTATGGCAGCCCCTAGCATGTTTGGTCTGAGTGCAGCTTTTTCAGTTTTCACTTCTACTAGCTTACTCCTGTCTTGCAGTGTCTCTTGAGAGAAACATACTGCAATGCTGTTTGTAGTGTTTTAAGTGCTGGGCTGGGCTTGTATTCTGCCTGTGTAATTGCCTGCTACTAATTGTTTTCACCTGCTACCTCTACAGGTATTCCCTGCTAGTTTCCTACTATTTCTTCTGCTTCCTTTTCCTCTCTGTTTCCTCAGGGGGAGCAGCGCGCATACCAGCGAAAACACGCTCACAGTGGCTACCACGCGCACACACATGCTTACACGGGCTAGAATCTGCTTATTCGGGTTAAAACACACGCACACCAGTGCAAACAGGTTTACAGATCTTTAAACAGGCTTCTACATGCTTACTCTGTCTTACACGCGCGCACTCTGTCTTACTCGCGGCTCCCAGAGCACACACGCGCACGTACAGCAAGAAACTTTGGTGTTGGCCACAGTGTACACCTTCCATTTCTTGATTTTCCCATGCTTATCTGTTGACACTCCTCTTTTTCTGCTGTGTGATTGATATGTTTCCCATACCACTTTGCTCCAATGAGCTTGATTTCTTCCTGACATTCCCCCCTGTGATGTCACCTATCTTCTTCTCTGTTACTCCCCCTTATCTAACTCTTACACTACACAGACTGTGCTCATTTGCTATGTGACAGTGTGATTCACTATCCTACCATTCATTTACATAGGATTGCCTACTAATGCTTAGTTACATGTCTTACACTCAGCTTCCCCCCTTAACAACCACTAGACGGTGGCCATGTTGTTTTTGGTCTGCTAGTCCCTGCATTGCAAATCTATGCATTACATAAAACCCACATTTGTGGGTTTCAAACCTTCATTTTTTGGTTTTATATAGCGCAGCCCATTTGCGCGGGGCTGCGCTGCGTTTAAACATCGCCGATCTCCGGAAAAAAAAAATATTTTTTCATGTTTGCATCGGGTTACCATGCCAATGGCCACATATTTGGCCATTGGCATGCTGTCTGCAACATTTGCACACTTTATTTGGAGCTGTCATGGCTCCGTTGTGTTATTTGCAGTAACATACTCAGTTGTCAACTGAGTACATTTCTGCAACTAACACGACTCTTACACGGGCTGTTTTCAGCTTCGTGGATCGCTTAATCTACCTCATTTGCATGCCCTTCGGCTGCAAGTGGGGTGATTAGCATATCCACGCCCTGCCCATGTAAGAGTCGTTTTAGCTGTCTCTTACATGGGATTTCGGGTTGTTCCTGGATCGCGATGGCTGCATGGAGTCTTACACGGCTCTTAGACTCTGTGCAAGCCATCGTGAATCCTGCCCCTTATCTTTTCTAAATATTCCAGCAGGCAGTAAGTTAGTCTCTCTGCAACAGCTTGAGCAACATATTTGTTGAGTGATAATACTAACAACTAGTGGCTAATTTAGAAGCCCTTAGATAAATTAATGTGTTGTCCTTGTTCAAAGGATAGTGCAAATATCAACTAGCATTTCAAAAGTTTAAATTGCACTGCTACAGTTACCTGGGAGGGCAATTTCATCATGTGATGATGATAAGTTCTAAACAGAGAAAATTATAACAGTAAGCAATGCAGTCTCTGCAGTGCCATTACCAGTGAATGAGCTTTGCACATATCAGTTTCCGAACTTTACACTGATTAAGTTATCACATAAAAATCGTGAATTATTAATACACAGCAGCCTAGTTGCAATAAAAACAATATACCATCAGATATAATCCAGAAATGGCTTGGGCCACATATAAGACTCATAAACTACCTATGAGATATTGCCACAGTGTAGTATTAGTCACTGTTTTTGTAATTTAAATTTGGGTCATTTCCAGTCAAGTAGGTAGGACACCTTGCTTACTTAGAGTTATGTTTCCATGAGTAACTATATATTCATAGTTATAGCCCATGTGAATCCCTTGTACATGCCCACCATTGGTAGGGTAGATACATAAAAATTAATAACATAGCTATGTGATACAATTATGTCTGTTTTGCCAACAGGAATCCATTATACTGGCAAAATAACTAATTAACAGTGCCTAGACAATCTAATTTACACTTGCAGATGCGTAAAGCAGAATGGGGCAAATGCTTACAAGTTGTAGTTCAGATAAGCAAGGTGTGGAATTAGTGCTTAAAGATATTAAATATTTTAACAACAATATAGGTTACAACTATTGTTGCCTCAGTAATAGGAGCTGTGTTTATGGCTTATAATACCCACTAACACTATACAAGACGACCAGAAGCCTCACTCTTACTAAAATGTTCACAGGTCAGTAAACCTTAACTGAGCAAGTAAACAATTTTAGTTCAATCCTTGCAGCTACTATACAAATACCTGCATTCAAAGGTTTTGGTAAAATAAAGCATTAGACAATTAGCAAAATGTATCCCAAACAAGTCCACAGTGAGTACAAAACAATTCTCAACAAACAGCATACATGGTGCCATGAGGTATGTTCCTACACAATTGCTGATATTTTAAAGTTAAACAGTTACAGAGCAGGTATAAAAGAATCATATCAAAGCATACAATATCTGTTCAGGATGTCTGTCTACCCCGTTAGCAAAACGACTCCCGTACATCACCCTGGGATCAGCAGTGGAATTCTAAGGAAGAGTAGAATGAAAGAAGGAAAGCGCCAAACCGGAGATGGTTTTAAATGGTGCAAAGGATCATGGGAGTAACTAGTTGGGCAATAGGGTGTAGCATGGGAAATAAGAGATAGTAAAGAGGAAAGGCAGGAGAATATGGAAATATATATGTAGTCTATACAGTGGGGGAGGGAATAATGGCTGGCCCTGGCTCCTAAGCAGCTCTTAGAAGAAGATAAACAATTAGTAAGGTAGATATAGTGATGGAGAGGAGACAGCACATAAGAAATAAGTTGAACCAATTATTTAGTGAAGAGACAGGGTTAAATTGGGGTTACTATTAAGAAAAGCACCTATTTTAGCTGGAAAAGAAGGCTTAAGTTGTAATTTTCTTCTTATTTATGTTAAGAGAAAATAGCTGCCTTATTTTAAGAGAGGAAAGGAGGGATAAACTGGAGTTACTATTTAAAAAATTGTTTAAAACTTTTTTTCAGATAGAAGCAAGAGTGGTTAGTTAACAGCTCCTTTGTTACAATGATAGATTTGATACCACAGGAAGAATGTGGGAGAGGGTCTGTTAGCCCTTGGACGTAAAAAAAAATGGAAGCCTTAAAACATGCAGTTCAACTATTTAATTTTGTAAGAGATGCTCTAAGAATACTAGAGTAATTCAAACAAAAAAAATGATAATAAAATAGGTTCCAGAAGCTATGTAAGATGCATGTGACCTACACTACTGTAATTTTATTTACATAGAAATTAAAAATAAATTGATTTCCTTATGTTTAGCATAAATTCTATAAAGGGAATTTAAAGTGGATGCTGGGAAAAAAAATCTAAGATCACTTTACCGTCACAGGTATGTTGAGATATAATAACTATAACCACTCAGGGTACAGATGCAGTGTAATAACTGAGATTTAGTGGCAACCATAAAAAAATACATTCATTTTCCAGCCCACTCCAAGGAAAACAGCACTGAGAAAGACATGAGAAAGAAACAAAGCTCTATCAAGCAAATGCAGTGACAAACACGGCCTAGTGCTCTATTTCTAATTTGCTGAAATAACAGTAATAGAAATAATTTAGATCTGAATGTTTTGTGGTAGCATTATTATTCACCTTATTTGATCAAGAATTCTGGGCAAAGTCAAAAATAATGAGGGAAGGGAAAAATCAGAAACAGTTGTTAAATATCACTGTAACTTACTTAAAAAGTGATATGCATTTTTTGAACAAAAAGAAGTATAAAAACTCTAATAACTGACATAAAAGACACTGTAATCATGACTGGTTTATCAGAAAATCAAAAATGTTATGAGTGACAGGAAAAACATCTGAAGCTAAATCACAGGCATTCTGCAAAAACAGAGACGTTTGAGAGGAATTGGTAGCAGTCAAAAAGGAATGTCTAGTTGCAATAGCCCATTCCAGGATTTGAATATTTTCTTGAACATGTAGGATTTTAAATGATGTGGTTATAATTTTATTTATTTATTTATCATTTGTTGACTGGGAAAGTCCGACTAGGTTCCACAGAGCCTGTTTTCAGAGGAGGCCCGGGGAGAAATTATCCAGATGCATGTCTTTGGGATATAATATTCTGAATGTTATCAGAACTGTATGAACAATTATTAGCAGAAGAATTTAAGAGTTTGTAGTTGTAATGACTGAGATCATTAAAACTACCTATTCTTAAATTCTTAAGCTGAGGCTTCATTTTCGGACAGTTTAGTATGGTTTGACATTACCATAACATCCATAGCATCAACAAACAAAATAATTAACAAAACTACAGCCATGGTCAACTTTTCATCTTCAAAATATGGAACACTGTACTACCTCTCATAATGTAAAAGAAAATGTGGAGCATTTAGTAGCATCTAGGGAGGGACCTCACATCATGGTTACATGCTGTTTTATACTTGTTTTTCTAAATACCCAGATCTTCAACTATTAGAGACTTTCAGGAGAAACTACTCAAGTTGAAAAGGTCCAAGGCCCCAGAGGGTAGGCCAAACACCACCCACCTCCAAAAAAAAAGAAAATAACTCCAGTCAGCATCAAGCAATTAAACAATTAAAGTACAATCATGCTTGCAACATCATGAATACTATATAATCCATTAACCTAACAGTGAAAAGAATTACTCAAACTACAGCCATAGTAAACCTACTATATTTGAAATATAGAATTCTACACTATCTTGGACAGTGCGGAATAGATGGTAAAATGTAATGACAATTAAGAAGGAAGCTCACACCAAGATTAAATTATGGACTTTATATTTAGGGTCATAGGTTCATAAGTTCATAGGTATATATTAGGCTAATGACCACCAGGCCTTTGTAATCCTAGCAGTGCAATCCAACCCAACTGTGTTTTTATGTATCATGGACATTTATTAAGAGGGGGTATGTTAGTCAGGAAGTTTGTAGAGGTTAGGTGGGGGTTGTTAGTTTGGGCATTACTGTCTGCCTTCTTCTATCAGACACGTGGGGTTCAGACCAGGGGATGAATTTCTGATTTCCAATCCATAGGTCAAGGTTATATGTAAGTAGGGTTTGGAATTAACTTTTCTTCACTTGGACATGGAGTCTTCTTCAGAGCATGGGGATCCTCTGAGACACATACCTGTCTTGCCAACATTTCTTATTTATGTCACATGCAGACTGTAAATACTTGGTTCTAGTGGTTCTGATGATTTTCATTTTACAGATCTGCAAGAGATCCATCAGATTTTGATCCAAGGATGCCCTGGATTCCTGGAATAGATCACCTCTCAGTAACATGCAGGAGACCAAGTATAGAGATTGGGCTTTAAGACAGTCCATATAGGACAATGTGTTTTTGCCTTGGATCCTCCTGGTATTGAACCTCTGTGGGAGTTTCAGCTGTTGCATATGTCTGGTCAGGTACATGCAGAAAGGGCATTCTACTCAATGATGGGTCTGATAAGGACCAAATAAGCTGGCACTATGACTTACTTCAACCTGTGCCATGCTTTTATTTATAAGTTGGGCAATACAGAATGATTTTCTTACTACCTTGGTCACAAATTGGTCAAAGCCAGATTACTGTCTCCATATGTTCTAAAATACTGGGTCAGCTCTTATGAGTACCTTATCAATGGAGTAATTGTTGTGGATTGTTTTCCTGAAAGGTACTTTAATGCATTTCTTGGCACTAAGTTTTAGTCCTTGACTTTGTCACCAGTCATTGTTTTGTGTTAGATACTCTTATAAGATAGTTGTGTTTTGGAGGGAATCTGATAGCTCCCAGTTTAAAGTCATCTATGAACTTGGCCAGCCAAAGACCCCTGGTATTAGCCACTACCTCCCAGCAGCAGATGTTAAATTGGAGCAGTCCCAGCACTGACCCTGAAGTCTCTCAGTGGAGGTGGTATCACCAGTTTTGACTTCCTGGGACCTGTCTGTAAACCAGCTGGCAATCCAGCAAGTTATGTAGGAGTTTTTGCTCAGTTCAGTGAGTTTTGCCAACTATACCTGAGTGGGGTATTTTATCGAATGTCTTAGCCAGGTCTAGGTTAGCAATATGTACCATTTTCTCCTTATCCATTGCCTTAGCTTAGTAAGCATGATCTTTCCTTGACAAAGTAAAACTGGGCTTGGTGTAGTGTCTGAAGGTTGCCTATGCCTTTATTGATCATTTCCATGGCAATTAATTCCATGGCTTTATATATTAGACTAGTCAGACTAATAGGCCTGGAGTTTCCAAAGTTGGCTGCTGGTTCACCTTTGTGATGTGGATAAACATTGCAGTCTTCCATTCTCATGGTAAAAGCGTATTTTAAGGCTATAGTTGAAAAGTGACTCAAGTTATCCTGATAGATTGTTTCCAGCTATTTAACAGGCATCCAGGAATATTATTGCAGCCCACTGAGGCTGTCTTTTTTGTATTAGAGAGCACCACCAGGACCTACTCCTTTTTACTAGTTAGGGGTTATGTGACTAGCTAGTTCATGGAAATAGGCAGGGGTGTGTGTGTGTGGGGGGGGGTGAAGTCTGAGCTGAATTTATCAGCCCTTTAATTTGCTTTATCACTCTGCTCAATGAAGGTGGCACGCACCATTAACCACCGGTTCTGCACACTGATGTGTGTGGCTTTTGTCTATCATTGAATAAAAGTCTGCTTAAACTCTTATCCAGAATGACTTTTCCTCTGGAAAGAGGACTGCATGAATTTTTATTGTTGTTAAGTTTTACTAAGATAACTGTGGCCAGGTTCTGACATTCTAAAGTTATCCGTATTCCTAATCTTTTTCTGCCTTTGAAGTTTTGGACATAGTTGTAGAAGGCCTTGTGGCTGTATTCAGCCTATGAGGTTATTTTGACTGCATAACTGACCCTGTTGGACTTAATTAATCCTCTTAGTCTCCTGTTTACTTTAATTAGAGAGATGCTATCCTCATGGGAGTTGGTCTTCCTGATTATAGGTGTGTCTTTTTTTCTTTTGTTATATACCCTATTAAGGTTAGGATTCCACCAATGTGGTATGTTTTTAGAGTTTGTTTTGGGCTTATCTCAAGTAGGTACAGCCATAGCCAGCCTTAGGCATAGGCCAACTAGGTGGCTGCCTAGGGCGCCACTGTAGCAGGGGCACTTTTCCAGTATTTATTTGGTGTATGTAGACCAGGATGGGGGCACCGGGTGGTGTGGGTGGAGGGCACCGTGGAGTCCTTTTGCCTAGGATACCAGTTGACCTAAGGCCGCTCCTGGGTATAGCAGCCTGTATACAGCCAATTACATTAATTTACTGGGTCTCTGTGAAAAATTCTGCATAAGTTGTAGTGAATTCAGGACTGGGAGAGGCAGTGAATTTGGATAAACTATTGCTTAGTAGGGTTTAGTTTGCTTTGGAATAGTTCCTAACTGTTACAGTGTTTGCTGGGATTACCAAGTTGATTTTCATCTTGAAGGAGACAGCTTTATAGCCTAACCTGACCAGTGAGGGCTTGACACTGGGGGTGGATGTGGGAGCTGGTGTGCTCTCCCATATTGGTGAGTACCAGGTGTAGTACGTTTGAACCTCTGGACATATGCTTGCTATCTGTTCAAGGGTATTTGTGCTAATAAAGTCCATGCGAGTAAGAGTCAATGTTTTCTAGTCTATAGAGGGTAGTAAAGTATCTCATGTGTCGTGTATTTGTTTGTATTGTGGGTGTCTCTAGTGGGTCTAGGTATGAGTTATGGGATTCTAGGGACAGAAGATGTGACCTAGAGATTGCTAGGATATGGTATAGGACTTTATGAATGGTGATATGCATGTGGATAAATTCCAGGGCATCTGCCTGTTTAATCAACATAGCGTTATACTTGTTAGTAATGTAGACTGAGACTCCTCCTTCTTTTGTCCCTGTCTGTGCAGCGGATGGTTTAAATGTGTGGAAGTAACTGAAGTCATGCAGTGCCGGACTACTTTCTGTCCTATTTTAAACTTGTCTTGGTAACAGTACAGATGTCTATATTCTTTAGAGGAGGAGAGCTTTTAGGGTGTCACATTTTCTGTTTGGGCTACTAGCAATGAGCAGTAACACCTTTAAGTTTCTTTGGATATTATTTGCTATGTTGGTAGGTTTGTCAATTTGGCATTGCCTAAAAAAGGCTGTAAGGGGGTGGATCAAGTTTTAGCCAGTATTTGGAAAGCAATGTGTTCTGTTAGCCATGACCTCCCATGATGAGAAATATTGAATTCCCCCGGAAAGACAGCAGAGACAAACCAGCTACTGATGTCAGTCTTCTTTTGTTCATAATGTGGCATCTTTCTTGCTGTTCAGTGTAGGGCACATGTCTACCTGAGATGCATATTCACAGAGATCAACAATGCCTCTGTTTATACAGTCCAGGGAAGTACATCTCAGGACATTAACTCCCACATGGAATATGAAGGAATCATGCAGGCACCTGTGGTGCAGTGACTTGAGTGTTTGCGTAACTTGGTGGATCCTGGCTCCAGATGGACAACTAACTGTTAATCTTCTCCTTGTTCAGTTTGGTGAGTGGGGTATCTGGGGTATCTGTGTGTCATATAAGGGAGTCCCCATGACAAGACTCCTGGTAATGTGTTGGCTTGCCTTATGGGCTTTTTTCTTGAGGCGCCATGGGGTGTATGTGTATTTGTGATGTTTTCTGTTGCTTTTTGTGAGTGCTTTAGAGATTGCTAAGGGTAGGCATTGCCTTTTATAAGCTTAGTAGGTCTATGAGGCTTGGAAAGATTGGATTTTACTGCCTCAACCAAGATTTGTCTATGTGTGTGGTGGACACTATGTGTGGTGGATGCAGTGTGTGTGTGTGTGTGTGTGTGTGTGTGTGTGTGTGTTTTGACAACCTTGTTTGCATGCAAGATTTTTGCTTCCAGTGAAATTGTGTTTGTTTGTGCATGCCTCACATACGGTGTTTGCTTTTTAAGGATTAAATAGTTGCCTGTGAACACAAAACTCTCATGACACATATATATCTACTGAGATGGCTAGAGACATTTGGAAATTGCATATCCATCTTGTCTGAATCTGTATTGAGTGGGCTACTGTAGGTCATGGACTATGTTATACAGAAGTGTCCATGGGTGGTCTCTGTGGTTTGTACTACACCATGTTAGATTGTACTAATATTTGATTGTGGTGCTGTTTCATGTGCGCTGCTCTAAGCTTAGCTCTGCACAATGGCTTAGTTTTAGCCACATTACGTTACAGGCTTCATTTCTAAGGGAATTTTTTATAAATAAAATTTGCTTTCTGGCTGTTTGTGTTTGTACAAGTTTCTGCTAACCTCTTATGGCTCACTAGTTAAGGAACCTGAATGGAATCAAGTCTGCTTATCCATAGAGAAGAGATAACACAAAATATACATACATATACTCCAACAATTTATCATTGAAAATAGAGTCAAGGTGAAAACCACAGAATGATATTCTTAGGAAAACCTGGCTATGAAGTACATGTCAAATCATAATCATTTTCCCCTTGTCTGCTAATATGTGATTAGATTTCAAAGGTCTTACTCTCAATGTAAATGTCTTATCCCAGTGTTAAAGACAGTCTGTGAAGGAGGCTTACATTGGAGTAAGTCACTTAAACTGAGATGAAGTCTTTTAAAATCAGGCCCATGAAGTCCTGGCCATTCCTTTGGATTTAGAAGCAGATACAAAGAGAGCTATGGATTTTTCACCTCCAGAAACCTCCACAGAAGAACTTAACTGCATTGACGTGTTTCAGGTCAGCTTAGTTAATACAAATATGCAGAGACATGGTGTTGACTCCAATTTTACTACTACTGACCTATGAATAATGAACAGAAATATCTTTCTGTATGGATTGAAATCTTTGCATAAGAAAATGCACGTATGGTTTAACTTGATGTTTATTCTTTTTTTAAGCTTTTCAATAGCAGATCCCCTAATATTGAAAAACTATGTCACAGTGTTTAAAGTTCAGGCCAATGGACTATAAGGGTTAATGTACTACCTATTTATAAGCCCTGTTTTACAGGTAATACATGCTACTTTAAGCACAAATGATGCACTAGCCAACTTTAATGTAACACTAAAATAAGCACATAGGCTGTTTATGGAGTATATCTTCCACATGCATCTTTGCTGCACCATACTGTGACTATCTATTCCAAATTCATATGGTGGCCCTGAAATTTACTATTTTCCTGCTTCATTTATTGCATATCAAGTGTGCTTTCAGGACCCGTTATACAACGTTGTTATACCTTTTGCATGCATACAGCACTACAGGTTTTGTAGACACAATATTTTTTAGTGGTGCTGCTTGAAGTAAACATCCAATTTATGCAATACTACTTTATTTTACTCTATATATGTATATGCACTACACGTGTGTGTGCATGTGTGTATATGTGTGTGATATATATATATATATATATATATAATTTATAGAAATAAGTATAAATATTGTACATGCTATGCTTTTGGTATTATTGCTGTTGATATTATAGAAGGGTATGTATAGTTTGACAATTGTTTAAATATCATTGGCCTTGTTAAATCATACAACTACATTTCTAGTCTGGCCTCAGGAAAAGAGACCCAGCTTAATACTGTTGAAATTACTGTTCTGCAGTTACTTAGCTATCACACAGCTTCTTGATTTGCAGATGATTATGTTGCTTGAATGAATAATCCTGCTCAGCATTTGTAACTGATTCTACAGATGGTTTATAATTTTCCTCATTTTCAGGGCTTAAACTCATTCTGATCAGGTCATAGTTTTCCTCTTGGGTTTGAAAGGTATGGCTGAGGACTATTTATATCTCCCATCTTGTGGTTGTGGCATGCTGTAACTGCATTAGCTTGTACACATTTTAGAATAAACTTGTTTCAAATCTTGCCTTCTGGTGTCTCACATCTACTTCCCTATTTGTGCTCAGAAGCACAAATGGAAGAATATAATTTGAAAAAAAACTATATTGTCTGTTTCTCAGCAAGCTGCAAATAGTTCAGTTATGCCTAGGATTTTTTTAACATAATTTTAATCCGATATATACTGCACACAATCTTAAGTGAAAATATTAGGACACTGCAATCATTAGTAATTTGCTTCTCTGCACTCTGGAAGTTTTCAGAACTAAAATATATAACGCAATAGGCCCTAAAAAGGAAACATGTGTTGGGTCTTCCTTTCTGTCAAACCTATGAAGTTCCTTTCTTTTGATATGTTAATAGATTCTGATGAAGTCCTGTGTTGTGTTTTAATAAAATAAGAAATCACAGTCTAGTGTTATTGAACATATTCTGGTCTTGTACCTAAACAGGAGAGTTGTTGTTGGTATTAATTGGTTGTTCCTCTGCTTTGCTGCCTTTTTATTTTCTTAGTTTATTGAAAATATTAGGGCACTGCAAATATTAGTAATCTATTTTTATGGGATTTAGTAGTTTTCATAAATAAAAGATATAGGGCCAGATTCACGAAGGCTTGCATGGAGTCTAAGAGTCGAGTAAGACTCCATGCAGCCATCATGTCTGCCGAGCGATCAAAGAACATCCAGTAGGGGCGTGCAACAGAGCACCCAAAACGAGTCTTAAATGGACAGGGCTAGGATATGCAAATTACCTCATTTGCAGCTGAAAGCTATGCAAATGAGGTCAATTTGGGATCCAGGAAGCCCGAACCTGTCCGAGTAAGAGTAGTGTTATTTGCAGAAATGTACTCAGTTGACAACTGAGTATGGTTCTGCAAATAGAAAAACTGAGCCGTGACAGCCCCAAAAAAAGGATGCATACAGTGGAGGAAGCATGCCAATAGCCAAAAATACAGCCATTGGCAATGGCCACTGATGCAAATTAAAAATAAAATAATTATCCAGATCGCCGATGTTTAAGCATAGTGCAGCTCCGCACAAACGCGGTGCGCTCTAAAAACCAGAAACAGGAATTAAAATCCACAAATGTGGAATTCATAGTAATTCTGAAATTATAATGCAAGGGAATGGCAGTCCGAAGACAACATGGCTACCGAGTAGATGTTGCTAAGGTGGGAAGCACAGTCTAAGACATGTAACCAAGCATTAGTAATCAATCCTATGCAAATGAGGGTAAGGATAGTGAATCCCACATTTACATAGCAAATGAGCACAGTCAGTGGAGTGTAGGAGTAGGATAAGTGGAGTATCAGAGTAGAAGATAGGTGACATCAAGAGGTGGGTATGTATGAAAGAAGTGAAGCTCATTGGAGCAGAGTGGCATGTGTATGCTGTCAGTTGCCCATCACTGGAAGAGGTGTGTCAACAGGTATCCTAGCTAAAGGCAAGAAATTGAAAGTGTATGCCATGGATAACACCAAAGTTTCTTGTAGAAGTGCTTGCAATGTCTATGCGTGCGTGTGCACACGTGTAAAACCGAGTAAGACTGTGTGCGCGCGTGTGCGCTTGTGTGCAATCTTTTAAGCTGGAGTAAGCATGTGTAAGATTATATAATGCTGTGTAAGTGCATTTGTACCTGTGTGCATGCGTTTTAGCAAGAATAAGCAAGTGTAAGTCCGTGTAAGTATGTGTGTGTGTGTGTGAGCTTGTGCACGCGTGTTAGCGCTTGTTTGCGCGGCGTTGCCCCCTGAGGAAACCGAAAGGGAAAAGGAAGCACAACAAATAGTAGGAAGTTAACCAGGGAGTACTAGCAGAGCTAGCAGGTGAAAACAATTAGAAGCAGGCAATTACACAGGCAGTACACTAGCCCAGCCCAGCACTTAAAAGTCTGCAAACAACATTCCACTATGTTTCCCACAGAGACACTGCAACACTGCAGAAAGCTAATAGAAGTGAAAACTGAAAAAGCTTTACTGAGACAAAGAAATGTTAGGGGCTGCCATTGTTGTTATAAGGTGACATATGCAACAAGCTGAGGGTGGTGACAATGCAAATGCTGCTGGACAACCCACAGTGAGGAGACGGAGAAGAGTGTACAGGCCCAGGGTAACCTATCAGGGGCTACATGAGCTGGAGATAGTGGAGTGCTATAGAGTGGACAGAGACCTCATGCAGCAAATTGTTGAGCTGTGCAGGCCACGCCTCACACACAGAACCAACAGAGGGGAACCCATCCCAGTGGAAACCAAGGTATGTGTTGGCCTAAGAATAATAGCAACAGGTACCTTCCAGAGACCAACTGGTGATATGATGGGGATATCACAGGCATCAGCATCCAGGGTACTGCACCAGTTCCTGGATGCCATGTCAGCACATGTCGGTGATCATGTATACTTCCCAAATTCCCATGAGGTACTGGCCAGCAATATGCATCACTTCCAGCAAATAGTGGAATACCCTGAAGTAGTGGGGCCAATCGACTGCACGCATATATGCATCAAACCACCAGCCGGTGAGTGGGGTATGGTCTACTTTAACCGCAAGGGCTTCCCCTCCATCAACTGCCAGGTTGTGTGTGATGCCCAGGGCATAATACTGAATGTGTGTGCTGGCTGCCCTGGAAGCTACCATGATTCCCATATTTGGCATCTGTCACAGCTGTACCAGACATTTGCCAATGGGGACATCCCTCAAGGTCACCTAGTGGGGGATGCTGGCTATGCACTGGAGCCGTGGCTGATGACACCCATCAGAAACGCACACACACCTGAACAGGAATGCCATAATGAGGCACATGCTCAAACACGAAATGTAATCGAGTGTGTGTTTGGGCTGCTCAAGTCACGGTTCCGGTGCCTGGACACATCTGGTGGAGCCTTGCAGTACTCACCAACTACATGTACCCAAATTGTCATGGTATGTGCTATGCTACATAATATGATCCTGTGAAAACAGCTGCAGCAGGACCAGCATAGGCCTGAGCCAAACAGCCCCCCACCATTGCCAAGGCCATCACAGGCAGAGCGTGACTCAGAGGAGGAACAAGCTGAGCCTGCCCCAGTAGGCAGAAGGAGGCGTGCCCAGTATGTCCTGGCCTTGGCAAAGAGGCAACGTATAGCACATACACTGGCCCAGTAGGAACCCTGGAAATGATACCTCTCTCCGACATGCACAAAGAGTAAAAGGGATGCCTAACATGACACTACCTGTCCTCAAACATGTATAGGGAGTGTAGTATGTGCATCCGACATAGGCAGCCCTGCAGCACCACCCGAGGCATGATTGCCATCTGTTAAGCAATATAAAGCAGTGCTAAACAGCTGTCACCACCAATCAGTATATGTAAACAAAACTGCAAACACTAACTAGCACAACTGTGGTCAATGTTGACCAATATTGCCCAACGTTCAGCAATGTTGGTTAACGTTGATCAATGTTGGACAAGCGTGGTCTACGTTGGGCATGTCCGAACAAAAGCCAACATGCTCATATTTGCCCACCGGCCTGTAAGCAGTCATGTCTGCTCAGTTTGAAAATATAAAGCGGTGACAGGCCTCAAACCCAGGATACTGTGCACTATAGTCATAGTACTGAACCACTAAACCACAACAATATGTCAGTGGTCAGCCTGTATGAAGAAATGTTGATAGGTCTATGCAAAGTATCTCATGGAAACCCTGCAGGCATAGCATAATCCCCATCGAGTTATGACACAAAGGTGAGCCCTGCAGTAAGAATAGAACCTGATCTTCAACACACAGATAGTATAAATGTCAATAATGCACATGCTCACACACATCTACAAATGTAGTGGACCTCAGACAGCAACATAATGAAAGGTCACACTGGGCATGCTCACACACTTGAATAAATGAGACAAATGTCAGGCAACAAAACACTGAAAGGCAGAACTGGGCATGCTCACACACTTAGGCCATGACTGAGTACAGCAGTGGGCCACACATATCCAGCAGTTGCATGTGTTAACCCAGGAACCTCACACTATCCACCAATCTGCCATGTGCACACAGTTAAATGACAACAGACACATATATAATATAGAGGAACCCTGTCAAAACCAATCATGTTCTGCAGATACTCAGGTTGTTCATAGAAAGTGGGAAAGCAAAGAAGAAACAAAACCTGCAATCAGTATCATCAATAAACAATGTGCATCCCAAACAGTATCACAGGTCCAGAGGCTGATATTAGGCTATCTGCCCTAGGGCATGTTCAAGCCTAGCCAGAGTGTGCTTGGCTATTGCAACCCTGTTAGATTAGTAGACTGTGCCTGTGATTAGTAGGTCACACAAGATAGCCTATTTACATTTACTTTAATGTGCCCCTGTCTAGCAGTGACACAGAAGATATCCCAGGGGTAAACATACGATCACCCATCCACTTGTCAAGATGTCTCCTGTAGGTAGTCATTGGTGGGCCTTGCGTATGCAGGACTGGGATCCCATTCCACAGTGAGTGGAGCCTCCGGGATAGCAATCTGTCCATCCCACATGTCTTATTATCATCTGTGCTGAGGTTTATGACCCTGGAGCAAGTAGCTCCAAGGGATGTGGATATCCTGAGGTGGACCATGTTCATGACATCTGGGTTGGACATGTCCTTAAACAACAGGCACAGATCGCGTTCGAGTAGGCGGTAGTGACCGAGTATAGCTGGAGACACAGTAGCCGAAGTGCACAGGCCATCTGTGAGTCCCTAGATCTACTTGGTGAGGTAATCTATGTCCATTACAGTTGCTGCATGTGTCGGGTAAGGTATATCCCAAATGGGGCATTGTATCCAAGCATGGGCCTGATGATTATAGGGGCACAATGACCCACGTGATATAGATGTGAAACCTAATGGGATAAGCTGGGCTATACAGAAGGTCTGTCTAACCACTTTGGCAACGTGATTGTCAAAGGTGAGAGTACTAAGTACTCATGACCCCAAAGCCATAACAACTCCTACCGTACATAATGGATTACCACCAAAATGGTAATGTGTGGGCACATTGTAATTCCCAAAGGGGATGACTATGCATCTAATGGCATTTAGCTGTAGGCCATGGCTCTGGCACCAGTTATCCATCCCTGTGAGACCCCTTTTGAGGATGCTTGTGGCAGCTGGAGAGATGATTATGGCACCCAGTATGCAGTCATCTGCGAACATGGTCAGCCATATCCCTCCTGTGATAGCCTGTACATCAGAGACATATTTACTGAACAAGACAGGTCACAGGACTGAGCCTTGTGGGATGCCATGTATAACTGGTGTATAGTCAGACATGGCACCTGCAATATTTACCATGTGTGTCCTAACCCTGAACCAGTTAGCAATCCATTCTGTGACATATGTGTCAATATCGAAGCCGGTCAGCTAATGTAAAATGTCCGAGTGGGGTATTGTGTGGAAGGTGTATGCAAGGCCCAGGTAGGCTGTGTGGACATCCTTCTCTACATCTATGGACCTGTTAACTGTTTAAAGAAGTTGAACAGGGTCAAGAGGCAAGATCTGCCCACAACTAAGGCGAGTTGTGTAGGATCCAGTGTCTGTATGTTCCCGATGTCTATGTGTATGACTGCCATGATGATATGCTCCAAAGCTTTGCAGACCAGGCTAGCTAGGCTTATAGGGTGACATTCTCCATGGTCCACTGTGCCACCACCCCTGTGGAACAGGAACACCGTTGCTGTATGCCATTCCATGGGTACACATCCAGTAGTGACTCTGAAAATGAACAGTGACCTAATGTGAGGGTTACGTTCGTCATGAAGCTTGTGTAACACGCAGGCCGGGATACTGTCCGGTCCCATTGATGCTGTGATGTCTGCTCTGGATAGGGCAGCACACACCTGTACATCTGTAATGTCTGGGAGGCTACACCCTGTTGGGATGGACAGCAGCTGTGTAGGGGGGATGGGGGTGGAGACATTTGCACCGAACCTGTTTGCCAGGATGTTAGCAATGTCTGTGGGTCAGTGTATGTATAGTCAATATGCAGTAACTCACAGCATATCATTGTGTTTCCACCTAGGTTCCCGACATAGCCAAAGAAGGCCCTGTGATTGTCCTCAGTGTCTGGTGCAGATCTCTGTTAGCAGTGGCCCTTACATGAATACATGAGTGATCATAGCCTTCTGCCAGTACTGATCAGAGATGTCTTCCCATGTTGGTAATGTGCTCTATCATGTAGCAGCCTCCCCCTTACATTGTATGGCCTATGAATGTCCGGGGTCCACCAGACAGGTCCCCTGCCTTTGGAGGAGTGAGACATGTTGAATTTGTGATAGCATGATCCATGCATTCCAGTAGGTGTCCAGAGAATGCATACATAAAGGAATCAGCGGTCTAAGCCAAAGTTACCACTGTCCTAGGGTCTTTGTAGGATACCACCTCAGTTTGTAGAAGTGTGACGTCTGCTCTGAGAAGTTCCACACAGGGATAACCTACTATGGGTGTGGGGACGGGATATGGATGTCCAGTGAGATAAATGTATGGTCTGACCTCACCAATGAGGGGCATACCTCTGGTGTGGAACATAGAGTCCCCATGCCAGTGATGAGCATGTCCAATATGTTCTCTCCTCTTGTGGGTGTGGTGACCAGGTGTGCCATAGCATTTGAGTCTATATATGCCAGCAACAGTCGTGCGAGGGTGTTGTTGCCTCTCTAGTATTCCCAGTCAATGTTTGGGTAGTTGCAGTCACCCAATACAATGTTGGTTGGAGAGACCTACATATCCCCCAGTGTTCCCAAGAATACTGAGTGTGGTACCCGGGTTAGGGAGGGTGGACTGTAGCAGGCTACAAACTGAAAGGCAGGTTCGCCCACAGTCAGTTGCACATGAACGGTCTCAGATGCTTTGTGCAGTACTAATAACCTGGAGGTGTGTGTATCTGTGATGCATATGTATACACCCCCAGTAATGCTGGCCGGTCTGAGTCATGTGTCTGAAAAGCATGGTATGAAGTACAACCTGGTAGTGCTGTTGTGCTGTTGTGAGCCTGAACCAGGTGTCTGTCACTGCACAGATATCGACATCCTCCAAACTGAGGAGAGTCCTAAGTGTGTGCACTTGAGGGTTAGACAGCAGGTGTTGAGCAGCATAACCCTTAGTGTCCATAACCTTGTAACGTTTATGGAGGTGGGTTGTGTCATGAGCCTTGCTTAAAAAAGCCACTATGGGGGTGGCAAGAGCCTCAGTCAGTATACAAAAATCTAGGTGTGACAAGTGCAAGCCACCCATAGCGAAGCTACGCGGCATGTCGAGCATGTCATCCCAGGATGACAGACACTGGATCCCCTTTGAATGACACCAATATGTCAGCCAACTGTTATAAGTGATCAGTTTGTCTGTATACTGTGACATCAGTCCTGGTGAGGGTATGATGCTACACAAGGTCAGGGTCATACTGTCCTGGGTGACATGAACAGAGAGCTCATCTAAGTCACATCTCATGTAGTCCAGGGAGGAACGTCTGAGGTTATTCACACCAGCATGGACAATGATGGATCCATACATGTACTCGCTGTGGAGTGACCTGAGTGCATGTGTCATGTGGTGGATCTTGGCACCTGGAAAACAGCCCAAAGTGACCTTCACCTTGTACAGCCTGTTGAGTGGGACGTTAGTGTGTCTGACAATAAGAGTCACCTATGAGAAGTGTATTAGGTGTGTTCCTTAGCCCTAAGGGCAGTGACTGTGTGGCACACTGACTTTGTGAACTATGTGATATGTGGGTAATGTTGTGGGGTAGCGGTTGGTTGTGTGACTGCTTTGGAGGTCACCACTGCTTAGGCTGAGTTTATGTAGAGCCTCCGATGTGTGGTAATCTATTGTCTGTGCTGTCGCTATAGGTCTATGTGAGACTGGAGTTGTGGTGTGTGTGGTTACCTTCACCACCTGATAGACCGTGCCAGTCACGAGTCAAGAGAGCCCAGCCCCCTGTTCGTCTATATAGTTGCATCCCTCTCATATAACTGAGTTTGTTGTGAGGAGGAGAGGGTTGTCTGTGTACATGAGGCAGTTGTAACATTGCGTCAAAAGTCCAATAATCACATGCTGGACTGGAGAGTACACATGACACCGACCTACGGACATGACAGGATATCAAGATGACACACTCTGTTGACCGTTCACATAGGATCAGTAGGGTGGTAAGTGTGTAAAAGAGCACAACAGAGGTGTAGTGCTCATGTTTGTCTGTGTTATTGAAAGATCATCTGCGAATGAGTCAAGACAGAACTATGACACTGCCTTCAGATATGTCATATATAGCAATGTACACTTATATATGCCCTGAGTCAGGGACAACTGTACCTGACTGACAATGCCTGTCAGACGGGCCCATACATACATACCCACCTCCCACTGACAAATGGCCCTATCATCATACCAGGAGATAACAGACGTGGAATGGGTATACAGCACCACCCAAAGCCAAATTCATGGCATCAATTGGATTACATACTTCCCCTATATGTGACATAAGTGAACTACAGAACAAACATACCCTGCACCCGAACAGTCTGTCGAGCCCCACCCACACTACTGGATCTGAAACTGTTGAATGTGTTACAGCAACATATGGCACACCCCACAGGTGTTGGTGCACACCAGACCATGGGAACTAACGTCCTATAAGCCTATGATGTCTGTACTGCAAGGCCATGTAGTCCATCATGATTGAAGTCATAAACAGAGCTATTGCATGCCAACAAACACACAACCCTACCAACCGTGGTATGTTCATGGGCAGAACATGGTTCCCAAACCTGCTAGGCTGTTTGCAAGGCACCCACCCAGGACATATATCACTGTAAGGAGCTACACATGTCCCACATAGACTCTGAATAGCCCCTACTCAACATATCAGACACATGTCGTATCCACAAAGTCAACAATTTGTGCATAAATATGTATTGTCATATGAAGGAATGGCAATTTGTCCATGGAGAGATCACACAAGACATGAATAGTGGAGTCCTCTACAAGCTGGTAACACCTGATGACCCACGTGGATCATTCCTGGGATTGCATTAAACAAAGTGCACACACATTACCATGTCCAGTGTGATGATGTCAGCAACCTACAAATATATCAGGAGACTAGAAGCTACCCAGTAAACATATAGCGTGTGTAAATGCATATCTCACTAGTATCATAACATAGTTAGGTAGGCGTTTGAATCCTGCAAATGCTGAGTGGGGGTGTATGTGTATAAATGTGTGTGATTCCTTTGAGAGGAGTGTCCTTTTTGGAGCCTAGCAAAACACATTCAAAGAGGTAGATTCCCCTTTGGCAAATCTGATGATGTCAGTATCCCACAAATACAGCAGTGGAAATGTAAACTCCCAGTAAAGCATATAGCGTGCCATGTTAATGTGTATCTCTCAAGTAGCAAAGCATAGTTGGGTAGGGGTTTGAATCCTGCAAATGCAGAGTGTATGCGAGTGTGGGGGTGTATATGTAGGTATGTGTGTGATGTATTTAAAAAGATTGGCCTTTTTGGAGCATAGCAAAACACATACACAGAGGTAGATTCCCCTTTATCAAATCTGATGATGTCAGTATCCCACAAATACAGCAGTGGAAATGTAAACTCCCAGGAAAGCATGTAGCACATTGTGTTAATGCGTATCTCTCAAGTAGCATAGTTAGGTAGGGGGTTGAATCCTGCAAATGCAGAGTGTGGGGGTGTTTATGTATGTGTGTGATTTATTTGAGAGGAGTGGCCTTTTTGGAGCCTAGCAAAACACATTCACAGAGGTAGATTCCCCTTTGTCAAATCTGATGATGTCAGTATCCCACAAATACAGCAGTGGAAATGTAAACTCCCAGTAAAGCATATAGCACATTGTGTTAATGCGTATCTCTCAAGTAGCATAGCATAGTTAGGTAGGGGTTTGAATCCTGCAAATGCAGAGTGAGTGTGGGGCTATGTATGTATGTGATTTATTTGAGAGGAGTGGCCTTTTTGGAGCCTAGCAAAACACATTCACAGAGGTAGATTCCCCTTTGTCAAATCTGATGATGTCAGTATCCCACAAATACAGCAGTGGAAATGTCAACTCCCAGTAAAGCATGGAGTGCACAGTGTTAATGCGAATCTCTCAAGTATCATAACAAAGTTAGGTAGGGGTTTGAATCCTGCAATACCTAAGTGTGTGTGTGTGAAACTGTTGATGAGAGTGTTGTGGGTTTTGCTTTTACTAATGTATGACATATCAGTAAAACAACAGTATGTGCAATGCACATGTCAGGTATCTGTGTGGCAAATACACAGAAGTACATGTGACCTCAATTGTTAACTGTGTGGCAAAGACATAGATGTACATGTGACCGCAATCACATCACAGGTGTGAAGCCTGCCTTCTACACTAATACATCTGTTACCATTGACAGTCTCTGCTGCTGCTTCACAGACCGTAGGTCACATATGTATGTATGTGACATGGCCAGCCACTGTAGGGATCTGTGCCCTAGGTCATCCGTGTCACACACACACATGACAGTTTGTATAGAATAGTGTGGGTGAGGGGTCATGCCTGGGGCATATCACAGACATGTTCAAACACAACACAGTCTGACAATAATGGGCATTCAGTATAGGTGTACAACAACTCTGTGGATATGCATATGGACCCCTTATTGCTTATGGGATACACTGACGGACATCAGCATACATTTGGGAATGTGGATATCAGAGGACAGATGACATCACATGTGGCTGTACATACACATCTGTACCCCTGCTACATGTCATGGGCTACTACCAATGTGGTACTGTCAGGATACCATGAGTATTAAATGTGGATGACTATGCTATAGTTGGCTCATAGCTTCACAGCATGGGTTGGTCAACAGGTATCTGTCTGTATGTTACCCTTGTGGAGGATGAGTGTCTAATCCAGAGAATGCATTGTAGGCCACTGTATGCATTACTAGATGTGGACGGACATATCCCTAGTGTGTCTGCTAGTACCTAGGATGGCCACATGCCTACAGGAGTGGTCATGGGAATGTGTGGCAGTCAATACCACTGGTAACTGGTATAGTATAGTACCAGAAGGATTCATATGCTACTGTGTACCCTACAGCTGTGTGTCAGTTGTCAAAACATCATCTAACAATTGGTTCAGATCAGGCTGTTGAGAACATGTACACTACCAGAATGCAAACCAATGACCGATATCAACGCTACCACCCACAGCATAGTGTCAAACCATGTCATACACACATGTGTACCCAAGTTGTAACATATGTGTAGTGAAATGCATACTGGCCACCAATAGGACATATGAAGTGTTAACACTGTGTGATACAGGGCATGTCACCCTTCCCATGTGTCCTCCATGCACATACATGCAGACAGTGCACCTCCACCATGTTCACAAATGTACACCTGCAAATCTGTACTGCATACATCACACACGTACCGGCCACTCACCAACACATGCTGCCAGTACCACACACATCAGCCAAGTGGCACATGGGTGGACAATCCATGTTTGGATTTAACCCTGGTGTAAACAATACTACATTGATATTCTCGGCTTTAATGTATCATGCCTGCTCAGATATACCTACAAGGATAGCATTACACTTTACTGTTGACAACATGCTAACATTGCTACACTGCTATTAGGTCACCCTGTGCATCAGCACCATGTTAGCCTGTTCCTGCATCACAGTCACAGATGACAGGAGGTGGCACAGTTTCATCATATGCACAGGGTGTGTAATTGGTTTGCCAGAGCACGACATTGACCCATCCAATTGACATGTATGTGTGTGTGTGTGTGTGTGTGTGTGTGTGTGTGTGTGTGTGTGAGGGACAACAGCACAGTATGGGTCAGTGTTGATGTGATGTGTGTGTGTAGGTGTTAGCCCTAGGTGTTTGGATTATGTGTGTGTGTCTGCATGCACACAGTTCCCCCTTGTGGCTGCCTAATATGGGAGGTTGTGGAACAGCCACAGACTGTACCTACCAGGCTGTACAGATCACTGTCTCTGGCCACGGACATGGTACCTGTGCCTGGCAGGGGTGACACGGGCAGTATCGGGTACTATGACAGACTGGTTACTATCGTCAGAGGCAGCGGGATGTTGACTGGACCCATGTCCCTGCTGGGAATGGCCAGAGCCATGTGCACGTGGTCGTCTAGGATGGTCTATCGACAGGCCAGCCCCAACAGTGCTGGGGCTGGTACTGCCACTACGGGAGCGGCTGGGACTTGTGTGCCATCTGCGATGACTGCCAGCCAATGAAGTTGCTGGCATACGTCCACATCGACGTCTCAGCTGTCCTGCACTGTCCTGGTGCATGGGCATCACATTGCGGAGGACATCTAGTGTCTCCCCCCAATGTCTATCAATGACCTCGGTGTAATTACATATGGCACCGGCAAGGTCACGGATACTGTCATTGATAGCGGTATTATGGGCCCTCTGCACCCTAAGTCCCTGCCTGGTGTACTGTTCCATATGTGCCTGTGCCTGCATTACAGCCCTGAACATACCTGAGGTTGTGAGACCTGTGGGGGCACATCTGCCAGGGGCATTATGACCAGCAGTGCTCCCACGGGAACCCCTGGACATATGCCTATGTGGTACCATTCCAGGTGTCTGGGCATGGCTGCTGTGTGGGGTTGCATGTGCCATTGATACCACACTATCCTGGTCAATGCCTACCATATGCTGTTCCTCAGCTAAGGCCATTGGTGTCGAGGGATGTATCGGCAGTATGTATGTGCGCATAGATGGGGTGGAAAGCTGTGTACTGTCGATTGGCGGACCAACGACGCACCCTGTCAAACCTGCCTGTGCCACATCACATGTATCATCATGTCCACTAGTTGTGGCAGTGACATCAGGTTCCCTGCTGCACTCATCCAACATTACCTCAGGACCTGTGAGAGGGAGACAGGAAACACACTTTACCATCTGTACAGGATGTTGTAACACATGCACACATGCACACATGCACACATGCACACATGCACACATGCACACATGCACACATGTACACATGAACACTTGTACACATGCACACATGCACACAGGAATACATGCACACATACACACATGCACACATGCACACATGCACACATGCACACACACATGTACACATGAACACTTGTACACATGCACACACAAACACATGCACACAGGCACACATGCCCACAAATGCACTCATCACTACAACACACACACACACACACACACCACCAGCAGTCCAGAACATTCCCAGTAGTGTGTGCTGGTGGGGTACAGCATCACAAGGCAAGCAGTGATATCACACATGTCAGCATGCAGGACGTGTGTTTCCCAACAGCATGCAGTGCGTGTGTTGACAGCCCTTGCCAATAACACTATGCCCGTGTTTGATGCATGTGTGTTGTTGTTAATAGTTTGGCCTCACCCTGGAATGCACTGTGTACATGGACACAACAGTGCTGTGCAAGTGTTATAAGCTCTGCAATGTTCAGTGCACCATCTCACACAGGTGTACATACCATGGCTGGATGTGTATCTGTGTGTCACATGGATAGCCATGTCTGATGGGAGCATCTGTGTGTTCAGCAGATAATTGTGGACACAGGTTTAACACATGCATGCAATGTATACACACGGGATGAGTAGTGCATGTCTACCTGATGGCATACCATTGCTCAACATGCCCATTGTACAGTGGTTATGGTGCATGTAGGACAGTATGTGGACATGCCAGTACCCGACATGACATGGCATGGTACAACACAACTGCAACATTACACATCACACGGACACAGTGTGTGTCATGTCACCTATACACTCAATAGCATGACAAGACATATATGTGTCACATGGTACAAATGGTGACTGCTATGCATACCATGTACTGTTGCCTATGTTTGCACACACACAACACTGAGGTGCATAGCAGGTCATGCTATGTGTAGTACTGTGGTCACTGTGACTGGATGGGGTGTACTACCATGGGCCATCATCATGCAGCATCACATGGTCACTCAAGGCTGCTAATGTGTTCCAGACCAGCACATACCTTGCTGTACCAGACATGCAGTACCATGGCTACATTCACCATTTCACAACCACTTGTTACATGGAGTTGTAGGGTGCACAATAGGGGGCATCACATACCATGAATGCATACTGTGTCAAAGAGTGTCACAGCCACATGTGAGGCATCTGCCCCTCAGGTTTGTTACGTGTGCCATGTGGATGAAGTGTGGCATACTGTAGTGTGACCTTACAGTGGACGTCTGAATATGCCATGTGTGGCATCTTAAAGTGTACTGCGTATGACAGTGTTGTGTATGTTGTGTGCGTGTGTATCGACTCTGCCTATCCAATGTCCACATCAGTGTTGACACACTTCTGTGGACAGCTCCCTGTATTGTATGTGCTTTAGGCAGCTACCCACATTACTGGGACGTGCATAGTCTCACAGCAAACATCCACAGCATGCATTGTGCATATGTGTGTTACGTGTACATGGCCTACACCTCACCTATGACATGCACATTTAATTAGCTGTATTAAAGGTAGAACACACTCACCAGCATGGGTCGTCTGCCTTGCTGTCACACCAGAGGGGCCTACAACGATATGAGACACATTGTCAGTGCTAACAACTGTGTGATTGCTACTGTGTGTTCGCAATCGTACAGTACTACAACGGTTGACAGTCACAGGCCTACAGATTGTATTCCTATTTATCAACATTGCACAACACTAGGCACCACATCTTAAATCTACACAGTACACATCTCACATAAGCATGCTGTAACAATTGTGGTAACAGTACTCTACAGCTATGCCATGTTACCTGCACGCTCCATGTCGGCCTGCTGGGTGACTCCGGCCTCCATGATAACACATGTTTGTTGTTGCACTTGTTGTTGGCCAGGAGCCACCTGGCTCAGGAGCAGCTCCTCCACTCTGGTGAGGGGGGGATGGATGGCTACCCCCCCACCTGTGGCAAGCTGCTGTCTGCGGATATCAGATGCACGCTGCTGGACATGTCTAATTAAATCACTGCAGTGATGACGTACCTGCTCATATGTCCGGTTATGCATGCCTATGTCATTTACCCGACGGACAAGCTCCTGCCACAGTGCAGTCCACTCCTGCTGGTCCTGGCTGGTTCTGGAGAACAGCAGGGAATACTGCTGCACCAGGCTTGCAGTTATTTCCTCATCCTCTGCCTTGCTGTAGGTGGGGTTTCTATGGTGGGACATAGCCCTGGAAGACAATGAAACAAAATGTGTGAGCAAGTCATGAGGCACACGTATATTACTAATGTACAGTTATCAACTAACCACCATGTTTAGCAACCTATTGGCTTTCAGAGGATACACACTTTCAACAACGCATGACAGTACTCAACACACAACCGGATGACAGTGCCTAGCACACTCTATATATCTAACCACGTTTTGCACAGCATCAATCTTACAACAGTATGTAATACTACACTACAGTACATGGCACACTGTATGCAACACAATGCTCAACCCCAACACAGGAGGTATATATCATGCTACTGCATCATGATAAGTGTTATCCATTGCAATGGTTGTGAAGTCCAGTGACAGTCTCAGTAGTGTACCACAGTAGTTATTGGTGGCAGAACCCTGCCTAACACATGTGCTCATTGATGAATATAGGTGGCATACTGCTGTACTACACTATACATGTTTCCGGATACACACCTATATCCTGTAACACACATATGACCAAGGCCATGGTACATGCATACACACACACACATCAGACATACACACCGGACACAGTTATGGTGACACAGGTGACCCTTACCTATGTACCTTACAGTGCTGTGTGGCAGTAGTTACGAGACCCTTTGCCTGTGGTATGTAATCTCTGAGGACTACAGGGGACACATGGAACAGTGGTACCAATCAGTGTGGACGTGGACCATACTGTGCTGTTTAGGCATACAGCCACAGGTACTATTACAGTTCATACAGGGGTTGGAGTCACCAGCAGTAGCACTCAATAAGCATGCATGTACTGCTTTGGCCTACAATGGGCACCATAGTCAACAACAAGGGACTATGTCAGAACATATGGCATACAGCTTTGTCAGCCTAGCAATTGTATACACAGCTTTTGCTGGGATCACAGCTAGGACACATACTACCATGTCAAATACAGTTTCACACTACGCTAGCACACATAAACCTAACTCTGACACATTCACCGACACATGCACCATCACAATCAGTCAAGCTCACATAGCACTTCTGGTTACAGGTACATGTGGGTGTGTATCACCTCATAGGTAGGTATGAGGCTATTGGCCCTAGGGCCTATGGAAGCCAAGACATACGCTACCCTGGCCTGTGACACACAGGTCATTGCATGTCACGTGGCCCTGTCAAGTGGTGTCACAGAGGTGAATGCCTGGCCGTAATCACTATCTCCCATACAATCTTCATGATCAAATAAGATGACTGCTGATTGGGAACTGTGTTTGCTATGGACAGTTGGTTTGTTCCAGGGTATGGGATGTCTCTGTGATGGGAACCTATCCCTCCAGCATGTGCTGTTTATTGTGGTCAGATGGTTTGGGTTCCTAGAGCGTGTAGCACGTAGGGATTATGATCCGATTATGTGTGGCATGTCCAACAGCTGTGGTTGTTACATAGCTTAGTATGTCAGGCAATCATCACCTCTGGGTAGGCGGTATGCCACACAGTGTAGTTGTGGGTTTGTGGTATCATCTGCCTAGTGCATCTGTTTGGGGCTGGTATTACTCTTTGTGAGGTATATCTTTGTCGCTTCCTGTAGGTCTGGATGTCTTGTGAGGTACTTACCACATGGGGCAGTATACCCTGTAATGGGCTTTATGTGTGATGGGTTGAAGGGAACACTGACCTATATTTCCCTGGATGACACACCTTTTGTGATGAGGTGTGGCAGGTAGACAGATTTCATGACTAGTGTGTCACTGTGATTATCGCAGGGGAGACTACAGTCCACCTGTGTCCCATGGTCTCTTATCACACTTTCGGTATTAGGTAGACTACCACCTATGTGCTGGTTCATGTGTGCAGAGCTTTGTCCGGTAGGGTTGCCACAGCAGTGTCTACATTGAAGTGGGGTCCACTGCTTTGTCAACAGCCATCTGTCACAGTAATTGTGACCCTGTTCCTCTCTCACTCTCTCTCTCTCTATATATATATATATATATATTGATATTTCTATATACATACATATATATATATATATATATATATATATATATATATATATACACATATATATGTGTTTCTGTTACATATGTCTACACACGTATACACAGACACACATTGGTGTACTTAGTGATATCCATATAGGCACATACATGGTCCACCTTTCATGGTGGGAATGTCAAGTATGCGAAGGCTGCGAGGTATACTGTTATGTACTCATATTCCACAGTGTTGTGCGGAATGCATTTGAGGTGTACATAGCACACATAGCTTTAGCAGGCCTCACTGGCTGCAACACTGTGAGCCTGACATCTCATACCCACTGCATTTAACCACAGTTCATATACCAGCACTGTATGCTGACTTGTTTGCCACACACTACAACCTACAGTGGAGTATGCACAGAACAGCCTTCAACAACATTTGTATGTCCACCCTTCACATACAGTTGCAGTATGTCCCTTGCTCTATGCACATGTACAGATGCTACTATCTGTGACACAGACAGATCTCTCCATATGTGTGTGCCATACACACACAAGGTCCACACTGTTCTGTGTCCATGGACCCACAGCTGACCTGCTGAGCCCTGCTGCAACATGAACAGGTGTCACATGTGAGCACACAGTTATATTAGAGGGTGTATGTACAGCTGACACTACTTCTTTGCCATACTAGCCTGGTACAGCTGTTGCCAATACTAACCTACATGTTGATATGACTATCATGCATTTGTTACCCTGTCACATCCATGGTTTTAGTGCTGTATGTGCTATACCCCCAAACAGACATTGTACACACTACTGTACAGGACACAGATGACATGGTTCAGATGTTTGACATTTAATGCTGAGCTACATATGTCACACTTGTGTCCCACTGCACTCAGCTACACACTATAATGTCCATGGCAGTATAATTGCAAGGCATCTGTGCATAGATACATACTGCTGCCACATATTGATGTTCAAACTATGTAGTGTAGTCTTCAAAAACATCTACTACATGCCAGTAAATACATATCTGTTACATACCTTTCTTTGTATGTGTTTGTAGTTCCCACGTTGCTGTCTCTTCAGCTTTGGTTGATGGTTTTATTTATTTGTTTATTTTTTTATTTTTTTTTTTTGCCTTAGATATTTAATTTTTCCACTGGTGTGGATGGGGGTGTGTGGACCTCTCTTTGTCTTTGCCTTGGTCTGTGTCTGTCTGTCTCTGTCTGTCTGTCTCTCTCTCTCTCTCTCACTCTGCAGCTGCAATGTGATGATTGCATGTGTGGCCAGCAAGTACAGCCTGCTTATATAGGTATCTGCACATGTGCATGTGATGGCCTCTGCACCAATTGGTGTCCGCCATTTGGTGATTGCATGCAGCCTGCTGTGTGGTAATTGCAGTATTCACTGTCATAGCAACCCAATGCTATAAATTGCTATGTAAGGTAGGCGTAGCCCTTTCAGCTTTCCAGAGTGGGGCCCATGCTTCTTTGCTGTGGAGACCGATGTGTAAGTCAGAAGGTTGGTATGGTTCTTATATCTGATGCTAGGGGTGTAGCCAGTGATATTTATGTTGTAGTCTGACCTGGGTGTTGCCACTTCCACTACACAGTTGTCAGTGTAAAATTGTACTCACCCCTACATTTGCTAACACAAGATACATGGGGTATGTAGTTTCTTCACTACTGCTACAATTTACTGCCATACATAAGTAGTTATTGGGATGTATTCTTTTGGCACATGAACAGTTTGTGAACTGGTATACTGTGATCATTTATTCACACACTCAGCTGTGTGGGGTTGTGTAGTGCTGCTGTAACAGTGTTTACTGCTAGAATGTCTGGTTCTGTTATCACAGTCATGTAATGCAATTCCACAACAACTGCTGGTATAGTTCCACAGGACAGGTTTTGTGTTATGGCATTCCTACCTTTACTTTATATTCACACATTCTGGTACATGATATATATTTTTCAGCAACATCTTACTGTACACATCGCACTCATGTAATGCAGTTTCACAACAAGTGCTGGTACGGATCCACAGAACAAGCTTTGTTTTATGGCCTTCCTATTTTTCCTTGACATTCACTCATTGTAATGCATGATATATTTATTTCAGCAGCAGGTTATTGTATATCTGCTGTGGCTTAGTGGTACTTCATGCAGTCTAGTGTGTCCAAGGTCTGGGGTTCGAGACTGACAGAGGTGTTTTATTTTGCTGCTGAGCAGAACAAGGGCCCTGACATACAGAGTGATTAAGGCACTTTTAAGCAGTTGTAAGCGGGTTTGCGCAGGTTTGCGCAATGCTTAGCTAAGCGCACACATGCGCACACTCACTCAAACCCGCTTACTTCTGCTTAAAAGTGCTTACTCGCACTAACCCCCACGCTAATTTCTTTGAAAGAAAAGAAAATGGGGAGATAGGAAAGTGGTGAAAAAGGGGGCACAAAGAGGGAAGGACAGTAGGGAAACAAGCTTGGGATGTGCAGGACGGGTGTAGGGAAGGTCCATAGTTGCCCATTTCTTTACCAGCAACAGCTGTGCATATGATGCTAATTTGGAGTGATATTTGGAACCTTCCACTCCTGAGAGAGGGGTGAGGACAACAAAGTATGTTGTACTGCCAATTGTAATTATCTGTTTACGTGTCCAGCGGACATGTGTGTGAAATTGGCAGCTATGTATGGGGCATAATTTTTTTGCCGGTGCAGATTGCCCTTTTTTATTTATTTATTTATTTATTTTCAGGTGAGAGGGGAATGTGAGGTAGGAAAGTAGGTATATTTGGGGAGGTAGGTTGGGTAGGTATACAGACAAGACAAACAAGATGCATACAGGGGCAGAGTATGACACATAGGGTAGGTGAACACAATTGACGGGGACGGATGTTTGGAAATCGCAAGCCCATGAGCCCACAGATGGTAACAGTGGGACTGAGATCCCCACCCATGGGCAGTCTCCACTGCACCTTCACAGCCCTGGGGGTGGCTGTGCTGGGGGCTGCGTAGGATGGGCAGGCTCATCTGAGATATGCACCACTCTCGCCTCGAGCTGGCATAGGGGATGAGCAACTAAACGCTGGATCTCCCTACGCACCACAACCCGGACCCTTCAGAGGGTGACAGGTGGCCCTTCTCCACCCACGCTTGCAGGGGGGATGAGCCCCATCCCTGTAGCGCTTCCACCCGAAGGTGGCACAGGACCAACGGAGGAGGGTGGCCCAGGCTGGGCACCAGACCTGCTGGTGCCAGGTGCAATCACCAGCTGAGGAGGGAGAGGTGGGTCCGCTGGGACCGGCCTTCCCATACGTTCTGTGTTTTTAGGTGTGTTAATTTACAACATAGACAACAGCATTCCAGATTAGTTGTAACAGCATGCAGTAATATTCCCATTAACCCAACACACCAGGGTTCCAACAGTTGAACAGCAAGCATAACACATGCAGATATTGAATGACAGTGGACATTGCAACGGCATGCAGGGATGATTGGTGGCAACAGGCCACCAAGATTGTGGTGTTTGAACAGGGCACATGCATCACAGTACATGCATTTATTTATAGAACAATAGGACATATGTCCCAACAAATGTTTTCAGGTTACACATACCCATTGAGGTGTGGAATTGCATTGTTTATGCACATAGATTAGGGTGTAGAAAGAAACCTCCATTAACATCTTATAAGTACTTTTACACTTCACTACATTACTATTGACTGCAGGTGTATATCCCCTACATGTATTATTACACTAGGCAACTTGCATTAGACTGTGTAATGGTTTTGGATAGTTCATTATAGACCTGACCTAAATCTGACATACTAACTGTCCAGGTTGCAGATGTTACTGCTACATACTTATGTAGTCTATTTATATTTCGATATCTACATATCTGGATGTGTTCACGTGACATTTTCAGTTACATTTCTACTGAACCCTACATTTCATGTAGCACACTCACTTTTCTGGATAACACCTTGACATGCTACTCATGTGCCTGGATTACCTATGCATTCCAGCCATTTAGCTACTGTTGGGGACTGTTATATGCTTCACAGCTACTCGCACGTCCTTCATCCACTTCATATGGGACTGCACAACCATGGGTTGACAGCACTTATAACTACAGTACTATTTATTTGATGCAAGGGTACAACAACATTTCACTGTGGGTGACACGGACACATTACAAGTATTATACCTTTATTAATTACATTGCACACTCATTTCTACAGGCTCTCTCCTTTATTTGTCATTACAGTGCATACGGGAGACCTATTCAGGACATAATATGCCTGTATTGATAGGTTACAACACTCTTTTTCAGGCTCACTCACTCCTTATTTTGACAGTACATGCAGAGATACTATTCCAGACTTATTTTACCTGTATGTATGGGTTACTACTCTCTATTCCTGGCTCTCTGATGTATGTTGTGTAACAGTACAGGCAGAGGAGTTATTCAGGGCATGTTATATCTGTATTATTAGGCTACAACACATTTTACATGCTTTCTGACATTTATTATCTCACCTTTATTGATGGGTTACTACACTCTATTCCTGGCTCTATGACTTATGTTATATGGCAGTACATGCAGAGGATTTATTCAGGGTATAAATGTTATATGCTTCACAGCTACTAGCACTTCCTTCATCCACTTTATATGGGACTGCACAACTGTGGGTTGACAGCACTTATTACAACAGTTCAATTCATTTCATGCAAGGGTACAACTACATTTCAAAGTGAGTGACAGAGACACAATCCACATTTTATACCTTTATTAATTACATTGAACAGTCTTTTCTACAGGCTCTCTCCTTTATTTGTACTTACAGTGCATACAGATGACCTATTCTGGACATATTATACCTTTATTGATGGGTTACAACACTCATTTTCAGGCTCACTCACATACTTGTTTGACAGTACATGCAGAGATACTATCCCAGACTTGTTTTACCTTTATTAATGGGTTACTACACTCTATTCCTGGCTCTCTGACTTATGTTATGTAACAGTACATGCAGTGAAGTTTTTCAGGGCAATTTATATCTGTATTATTAGGCTACAACACATTTTTCATGCTTACTGACATTTATTATATAACAATACATGCAGTATAATTACTAACCTGCCTGGTGGCACAGCCTTAGCAGCCTATCTGCATAGGCTTGCTGATTAGCGGCACGAACACCTGCAGCTGTGGAGTAAATGAAGGGATAGTGAGACATACCTATCCATTTAATAGACTATCTTAGCATGTCTTACATACTGCATTCCATGGCTACCTACTCAGTACTGGGGCATCATGCATCTGACGGGCCTCCTGGATCCACTGGTTCAGTAGGTCCTGCTTCCATCTCCTCAGGTCTGCATGGTGGTGATGGACCTGCTCACCAGTCCTTGGGATGCCTGTGGCACTGGTGAGGTCATGAGCCAACTGGTTCCAAGCCTCTGCCTTGTACTCTGTTCCTTGGAACTGGCCCTGCAGGAGTCGAGACTCATGATGGTGGATGAGGAGCCAAACCATGTATTTTGACTCCTCGATGCCCCAGCGTTGCGCTCGGAAGCGACTACCCTCTCCAACACCAGACATTCTAACTGCAGATGCAAGCTACAATCAGATATGGTGAGTATTCCCACCTATGGGGCTTAAATATGCCGCATTTCCTGCACTTTTTTGTGATTGGCCGCTTTTGAACTTTTTCGGCTGACTGCAGACCTGCTTAGCATTGGTTAAGATACCATTTATAAGTATATGTATGTTAACAGTGGATGCTTGGCCTAAGCTGTCATGGCTTAGAGGTTCAGTACTTTGATTATGGTGCACAGTGTCCCGGGTTCAACCCTTGTCATTTCTTTTTATTTTATACTGTCCAGGCAGGCTAGGGGGTGTGGATGTGTTTATGCAGCTTTGCTCCACATTGCTCCACTTGCCCGATGTTGCTCTACATTGCCCTATGTTGCTCCATGTTGCCCTACAGTGCGCTGGTTAGCGCGGTGTGCAGCTCCACGCAAACTTATTGCACTAGGTATAGCGCTGCTTACCTCTGGGCAACTATATTGCGCTGGGTAAAGCGCTGCTTAGCTGTGGGCAAATATATTGCGCTGGGTAAAGCACTGCTTAGCTGTGGGCAAATATATTGCACTGGGTAAAGCGCTGCTTAGCTGTGGGCAAATATATTGTGCTGGGTAAAGCGCTGCTTCTCTATGGGCATTTATATGTGATGTTTCCTCTTACGTTTCTATATTTACATTTTGTTCACTGATACATAGGCCATTTCAATGCATTTTAGTAATATATTACTCATTTATATGTCAGGTATTGTTTCATGTGCTACTTTAAAACATAAAATTGAGGGGTGTGGTGGGTGTCGAACCGTGAATGCCTCCTCTTTGTGCGACGGCTCTACCACTATGCTATTGCTATTTGGATTGATTTGCATAAACATTTGCTGTTATGCTTTACAATGTCAGCATTGCTGACTCTAGCTAAGCTATGTGCACACCCGCGCAATCATGCGCAAATACGGGCAGCTATTTCTGGAATTGGTACTCAACTTCTATTTTACAGTTTATAACTCTACTGGGGAATTACATTGTGAGGGGGTTTTGTGTTGGGTGTGTTAACATGAGGGCAGACATTTACACTTTTCTGGTTTAACATACTTGCAGGGGCGTGTACCTGGGACTGCTCGGCAGTCGGACACGCTCCATGTTAGACTTGGACTGCTGTCAGCGTGCCTTCATGAATATGCATGGCACGCTGACATCAGTCCGTTTAACTGCAGTTTCCGAGTAAGACATTTTTTGTCTTACATGGAGGTTTCGTGAATCCGGGGGATAAACTTATAGGCCCTAAAAAGAGCCATATTTTGTGTCTTCCTTTCTGTCAAACCTATGAAGTTCCTCTAATAATATAAAAATATTTACAAGTACTAGTAGAACATGGACTGGATACCATGCAAACATAGTCAACAGCAAATACAAAGAGTCAAACACAACAAAAAAGCAGCACTGACAACACCAAAGGAAGCAATAAAACTAATTTACTCATGAGAAATTCACAAAGCTTTCAGGTGAAACCCTTCTTTAGTGTGATATAAAATATAACTACAGTGCAACATAACTACAGTGCAACTCATTAAATATAAAATGAAGGACACAGCCAACCAATTATCTTCTTACAGCAATAAAACAATAAGGCTAGGTAGATGAATATAAAGCCATTACACAAATTATTCAAAAAGTTATAGAAAAATAGCATAATATAGCTATGAAGGAGTTCACCTGAAAGCTTTTTGTATTTCTCATGAATAAATTAGTTTTATTGCTTCCTTTGGCATTGTCAGTTCGGATTTTTTGTAGTGTAATATATACAAGCAAATTGTGGGTCCTTCCACAGCATATAATTATTCACATATCTCATATCTATTTAATTGATAATAATGATCACAAGTTGTGGGATCTGACAGGGATGGAGAAAAGGATAGAAGGTTGTCCGCATTTCCCTCTCTTTATTATGAAGACTTGGGAGCACTGCATTGAAAACTAATACGCTTATTCATCTGGCCAGCTGGAGAGAAGCTGCACATATTTGTGTTACAGATTTTGTGGGATTATCAGAATTAATTCTATTTCAGGTTTATAAACTTGTAATACACATTGCAAAATATTAATGTGGCAGTGTCTACAGAACAGATTTGGTCACTTCTGTTTGAATTTGCAGGTGCATTAAGATTAAGTAATGGGTTTTCTAAGCATAATGAATATAACAAATGAATGTACCAAAATTCAACTCTCCTTCACTTAAAGTTAGGGTATTTGATCACTATACCATATAAATTAATTTTGATAACTTTGGAAATGTTAACTCCAAATGGCAACGTTATATTAGATATAATATGGCACAATATACATATAACTATATTTTCTAAAACTTTAAGTGGAACGATATTTTTATAATTTCATACCTCCTTTACTGTAATTTACTAGGTTTATGGTGAATCACCTTTAGCAATGTTCCTCTTTATTTCCCTTTTTGGCAGTTTCAGAGACTTTGGGCAGACTCTTCTTACTGGTGATTCAACATATCAGAATCAGATTATTTCATGCCGTCTGGAATTGCAACAAAGTGTCTAATAAATCAGCTGTTAGGATCAGTAGTGCTAGCTTGTCTTTGATTATCATTCTAACTCGAATGAGATTGCCTTTTGGTTACTCCATAAAATTCCAGATTGCTGTAATTTACAACAGACAGAAAATATTTGGATCAGGATCTTATTCTTCCAATTGGTGAAAAAAATTATTAGGAAAATAATGACTGTTCCAAATGAATGGATGTCAGAGGTTGATGAATCCTGTAACGAGTTCAGCAGGAGGTCAACAAACTTGACACATTTAAAATAGTATAATGAACACTAAGGTATATTTTTATTTAACATTTACAATAATGATTGTGTTCATTGTTGTATGGGATTCTTACTTGGGAAGATTATTTGTAGCCTATTCACTACAAATCAGAGCATTGGCTACCCCTTTATATAATGGTTCGTAGGGTGAGACTGGAGATGTACTTGCAGTTGCCAGTCATTTATCCAAGCTGTTTTTAAAGACAGTAAGGGAACTACTTTTTTGATTTGGTGGAGTGTAGGTGGGGGGGGGGTAAGAATTCTTTGACTAAGGTATATAGCATGCTAACAGGTTCAGTTTATGTTGCAGGTAAGCTGTGTGTACTGACTTACCCTCTTCTTACTATAGGTGATGATAGTGATGATGTTTTTACAAAATGAAGGAGGCCACTCAGGACAGGGTCATTTGAAGCCTTGCAGGCCAGGGAGAGATGTCCCCTAAGCTTTAAAGTGTTTTGTAAAGGTAATGATGGTCAGACTTTTTATTTTAATTGTGGGGAACTGTTAAGGGTCTTTTGAGTTGGATCATATGTCTAGAAACAACAAATGGAGCATTGAGTACAATTATTGGCCTAATGAGGAAAGCAAATAGGTATGGTGACATCTTTGGACTTGGAGGAAATACACTTAGTAATCAGCTTTGCATACTAGAAGGTTTCTTTGCAACTATGGCTACTTGGTGGTCAAGAGATCTCCTTATCTACAAATGTGCCCAGCTCTCCGATGGCCCTGTCTGTTTGGAGTAGGTGCTATTAATGTAATAGAAGTGAGATTATTCCTGTTTGCCAAAGGATGCAATACTACACTTTTTACATTTAGCTTCACAGTGTGGTTGTGGTGCCATTTATTTCTGCATGTTAGACCTTCTTGTATAATCTGGAAGACACAGGTGAGTTGATAATGGGTTTATTGTTCAGTAATTTGAAAATTTTGACAGACAGAAGCCTTTAATGTAGTATTTGATGTCAGAGAGGTAAACACCAAACAGGAACAGCACCAGTATTGAGCACTGAGGAGAATGTAATTGCAGGTGCAAAGTGTAGCAATGCAATGTTTATAATAATCAAGTCCAACATATTTGATACTCCCATAATGGAATCTTGCAATCTTTATCATGAGCTTGCATTAATGAAGTCTAAGAAGTGCTGAGCATACTTATTTGCAGCAGTGCTAGTACTGAAGTTAATAGATGGATAACTGAAGTCTCCAAGTATGATACTGTTTGGTTTGAGAGTAAATGATTTCATTTTATTTAGCTGTGCCTCATGGGTTGTGTGTGATGCAGAGTGTGTCTATAGGCTATTTATTATGTTTTGTTTATTGGTCTGTTTTGTTGACCAGAAAAGAAAGACTCGGCAGAGCCCATTTTCAGCAGAGGCACAGGGGGAAAATCTCCAGCAACATGACATTTACAATTTTCATAATTCTGATTTGGTACAAAATGAAGCAAATGAATATACATCACAAAGTAAATGTGTATTATCGCCATCGTAATAATCACTCCCTTTTTTCTCATTTTCTACATATGGTAGAGATCTCATGTCAACTGTCGCCATCTCTTTCTCTCCCTCTTTGTTTAGTCAATGCCACTCTCTTACCTTCTTTGGCACTCAGGTCTGACTGTCAGAGGTCTTATCTCACAGAATCCATCCACCTCTTTGCTAGGCAACCTTGTTTCTTCTTGCCTTTTTCCTGTCTGTCCCAAACCTTCTTCACCAGATCGTTTTCTGCTTTTCTGCACATGTGCCCAAACCACAGTAATCTGTTTTCTTTAACCTTTTCTGCAATTGGAGTTGCTTTGGCATCTGCTGTTATGTCCTCATTTCTTTGTCTGTACCACAGTGTACATCCTACCACCTGTCTCAGGAACATCACCTTCATTACTGTCTTATCCGGCCCCCTGCTATAAAGCACGCTTTAGCGCGATTTAGCCCGATTTAGCGCGGAGTTGCTACTGTTGCACACTAGGGCAGCTCCGGTTAAGCAGGTTTAAACTATTCGGGCTACCTAAAGTCCACTCTTCAAATTTTCCCTTAAAACTACCTTCCTCGAACTATACTACTGATCTAATCAGTATCCTATAATTAAAAGATCATCTCTACTTGACTCCAAGTAGACTATTCTCTATCTGTTAAACGTAGCACTTGCTCCTACAGTACTTATTACCTTGATAATGCACTCTTGTCATAGATAGTACCCCAAAAGGCAACCCCCATTTCTCGGTCACCCACGTCCCCGAATCTTTTTAAAGTTTTTGTCTATTCCTTCTAGCATGTCGAGGGATCAGTTGCTAGTGTCCTCTCCTGCTCAGCTGGTGAACCTGGGAATATTGAGGCAATGTTACAATTGCCTCATGTACACAGACAACCCTCTCCTCCTCCCACAAAACACAAATACATGCGAGAGATGCAACTACGGCCAAACTGGAGGCTGAGCTCTCTCAACATAGGACTGGCAAGACCAGTCAGGAGGAGAAGGTTACCACACACACTATAGACCCAGTCTCACATATTACCATTACAACCTCAAATCATACACATAAACACACAAAGACATACTCGGAGGCTCTGATCAAAAATCTACCAAAACAGCAGAGGCCACCAAAGCAGACACCCAAACAACCACCACCTCAGAACACAACACCTGCAACACATAGACCTCACAGTCAGAGTGTCAAACAGTCACAGCCCTTAAGGCCAAACACAATGCCAGACACACTAGTCATTGGTGACTCCATAGTCAGACACACTGACGCCCCGCCACCAGACTGAGTAAGGAGAAGGTCACAGTAAGCTGCCTGTCGGGCGCTAGAATCCGCCACATAACGCAAGCACTCAGGTCTCTCAACAGCAGGTACAAATATGATTCAGTCATTGTCCACGCTGGTGTAAACGACCTGAGACGCACTCCTTGGACTACATGAAAAGAGACATTGAGGAGCTCTCTGATTATGTAGCCCAGACAGGTATGACCCTGACCTTGAGCAGTATCCTACCTTCACCAAGAATGATGCCACAATACAGAGATAAGATGATCAGCTTTAACAATTGGCTTAAACACTGGTGTCATTCAAAGGGGATCCAGTGTCTGTCTGCCTGGGATGACATGCTGGACAAGCCACGCTGCCGCAAGGGACGGCTTGCACCTGTCACCCTGGGATTCGGATATTGGCAAAGGCTCTTGCCACCCCATAGTGCCTTTTTAGGCAAGGCTCAAATTCTAAACATACCACCCTAGAACACAAAAAGGAAAAAACTAAGGGTAATGCTGCTCAATGCCAGAAGTCTAAATCTCAAAATGCACGACTCGAGGCCCTTCTCAGTATGGAGAACATCGATGTCTGTGCTGTGACAGAAACCTGGTTCAAGGCTCCTGAGAGCACCCGCGCTATCAGGTTTTACCTCATTTATATGTCAGGTATTGTTTCATGTGCTACTTTAAAACATAAAATTGAGGGGTGTGGTGGGTGTCGAACCGTGAATACCTCTTCTTTGTGCTTAATGCTCTACCACTATGCTATTGCTATTTGGATTGATTTGCATAAACATTTGCTGTTATGCTTTACAATGTCAGCATTGCTGACTCTAGCTAAGCTATGTGGCACACACCTCGCTAATCATGCGCAAATATGGGCAGCTATTTCTGGAATTGGTACTCAGCTTCTATTTTACAATTTATAACTCTACTGGGGAATTACATTGTGAGGGGGTTTTGTGTTGGGTGTGTTAACATGAGGGCAGACATTTACACTTTTCTGGTTTAACATACTTGCAGGGGCGTGTACCTGGGACTGCTCGGCAGTTGGACACGCTCCGTGTTAGACTTGGACTGCTGTCAGCGTGCCTTCATGAATATGCATGGCACGCTGACATCAGTTCGCTTAACTGTAGCTTCCGAAATAAGACATTTTTGTCTTACATGGAGGTTTCGATGAACTGGGATAAACTTATAGGCCCTAAAAAGAGCCATATTTTGGGTCTTCCTTTTTGTCAAACCTATGAAGTTCCTCTAATAATATAAAAATATTTACAAGTACTAGTAGAACATGGACTGGATACCATGCAAACATAGTCAACAGCAAATACAAAGAGTTAAACACAACAAAAAAGCAACACTGACAACACCAAAGGAAGCAATAAAACTAATTTACTCATGAGAAATCCACAAAGCTTTCAGGTGAAACCCTTCTTTAGTGTGATATAAAATACAACTACAGTGCAACACATTGAATATAAAATGAAGGACACAGCCAACCAATTGTCTTCTTACAGCGATAAAACAATAAGGCGAGGTAGATGAATATAAAGCCATTACACAAATTATTCAAAAAGTTATAGAAAAATAGCATAATATAGCTATAAAGAAGGATTTCACCTGAAAACTTTTTGGATTTCTCATGAATAAATTAGTTTTATTGCTTCCTTTGGCATTGTCAGTTCGGCTTTTTTGTAGTGTAATATTTACAAGCAAATTGTGGGTCCTTCCACAGCATATAATTATTCACATATCTCATATCTATTTAATTGATAATAATAATCACAAGTTGTGGGATCTGACAGGGATGGAGAAAAGGATAGAAGGTTGTCCGCATTTCCCTCTCTTTATTATGAAGACTTGGGAGCACTGCATTGAAAACTAATAAGCTTATTCATCTGGCCAACTGGAGAGAAGCTGCACATATTTTTGTTACAGATTTTGTGGGATTATCAGAATTAATTCTATTTCAGGTTTATAAACTTGTAATACACATTGCAAAATATTAATGTGGCAGTGTCTACAGATTTGGTCACTTCTGTTTGAATTTGCAGGTGCATTAAGATTAAGTAATGGCTTTTCTAAGCATAATGAATATAACAAATGAATGTATCAAAATTCAACTCTCCTTCACTTAAAGTTAGGGTATTTGATCACTATACCATATAAATTATTTTTGATAACTTTGGAAATGTTAACTCCAAATGGCAACGTTATATTAGATATAATATGGCACAATATAAATATAACTATATTTTCTAAAACTTTAAGTGGAACAATATTTTTATAATTTCATACCTCCTTTACTGTAATTTACTAGGTTTAAGGTGAATCACCTTTAGCAATGTTCCTCTTTATTTCCCTTTTTGGCAGTTTCAGAGACTTTGGGCAGACTCTTCTTCTTACTGGTGATTCAACATATCAGAATCAGATTCTTTCATGCCGTCTGGAATTGCAACGAAGTGTCTAATAAATCAGCTGTTAGGATCAGTAGTGCTAGCTTGGCTTTGATTATCATTCTAACTCGAATGAGATTGCTTTTTGGTTACTCCATAAAAATCCAGATTGCTGTAATTTACAACAGACAACAAATATTTGGATCAGGATCTTATTCTTCCAATTGGTGAAAAAAATTATTAGGAAAATAATGGCTGTTCCAAATGAATGGATGTCAGAGGTTGATGAATCTTGTAATGAGTTCAGCAGGAGGTCAACAAACTTGACACATTTAAAATAGTATAATGAACACTAAGGTATATTTTTATTTAACATTTACAATAATGATTGGGTTCATTGTTGTATGGGATTCTTACTTGGGAAGATTATTTGTAGCCTATTCACTACAAATCAGAACATTGGCTACCCTTTTATATAATGGTTCGTAGGGTGAGACTGGAGATGTATTTGCAGTTGCCAGTCATTTATCCAAGCTGTTTTTGAAGACAGTAAGGGAACTACTTTTTTGATTTGGTGGAGTGTAGGTGGGGGGGGGGGTAAGAATTCTTTGACTAAGGTATCTAGCATGCTAACAGGTTCAGTTTATGCTGCAGGTAAGCTGTGTGTACTGACTTACCCTCTTCTTACTACAGGTGATGATAGTGATGATGTTTCTACAAAATGAAGGAGGCCACTCAGGACAGGGTAATTTGAAGCCTTGCAGGCCAGGGAGAGATGTCCCCTAAGCTTTAAAGTGTTTTGTAAAGGTAATGATGGTCAGACTTTTATTTTCATTGTGGGGAACTGTTAAGGGTCTTTTGAGTTGGATCATATGTCTAGAAACAACAAATGGAGCATTGAGTACAATTATTGGCCTAATGAGGAAAGAGAATAGGTATGGTGACATCTTTGGACTTGGAGGAAATACACTTAGTAATCAGCTTTGCATACTAGAAGGTTTCTTTGCAACTATGGCTACTTGGTGGTCAAGAGATCTCCTTATCTACAAATGTGCCCAGCTCTCCGATGGCCCTGTCTGTTTGGAGTAGGTGCTATTAATGTAATAGAAGTGACATTATTCCTGTTTGCCAAAGGATGCAATACTACACTTTTTACATTTAGCTTCACAGTGTGGTTGTGGTGCCATTTATTTCTGCATGTTAGACCTTCTTGTATAATCTGGAAGCCACAGGTGAGTTGATAATGGGTTTATGGTTCAGTAATTTAAAATTTTGACAGACAGAAGCCTTTAATGTAGTATTTGATGTCAGAGAAGTAAACACCAAACAGGAACAGCACCAGTATCGAGCACTGAGGAGAATGTAATTGCAGGTGCAAAGTGTAGCAATGCAATGTTTATAATAATCATGCCCAACATATTTGATACTCCCATAGGGGAATCTTGCAATCTTTATCATGAGCTTGCATTAATGAAGTCTAAGAAGTGCTGAGCATACTTATTTGCAGCAGTGCTGGTACTGAAGTTAATAGATGGATAACTGAAATCTCCAAGTATGATACTGTTTGGTTTGAGAGTAAAGAACTCCATTTTATTTAGCTGTGCCTCATGGGTTGTGTGTGATGCAGAGTGTGTCTATAGGCTATTTATTATGTTTTGTTTATTGGTCTGTTTTGTTGACCAAAAAAGAAAGACTCGGTAGAGCCCATTTTCAGCAGAGGCACAGGGGGAAAATCTCGCAACATGACATTTACAATTTTCATAATTCTGATTTGGTACAAAATGAAGCAAATGAATATACATCACAAAGTAAATGTGTATTATCGCCATCGTAATAATCACTCCCTTTTTTCTCATTTTCTACATATGGTAGAGATCTCATGTCAACTGTCGCCATCTCTTTCTCTCTCTCTCTTTGTTTAGTCAATGCTACTCTCTTACCTTCTTTGGCACTCAGGTCTGACTGTCAGAGGTCTTATCTCACAGAATCCATCCACCTCTTTGCTAGGCAACCTTGTTTCTTCTTGCCTTTTTCCTGTCTGTCCCAAACCTTCTTCACCAGATCGTTTTCTGCTTTTCTGCACATGTGCCCAAACCACAGTAATCTGTTTTCTTTAACCTTTTCTGCAATTGGAGTTGCTTTGGCATCTGCTGTTATGTCCTCATTTCTTTGTCTGTACCACAGTGTACATCCTACCACCTGTCTCAGGAACGTCACCTTCATTACCTCTAGATTCCTCAACTACTCTGTCTTTAATGCCCATGTTTCTGTACCATACAGTAGCATTGGTTACACCACTGTTTTGTACACTTTACTTTTCAGCTTCTCTGGTATTCTTCTGTCATACACAACCCTGACACCCTGTACCAGTTGGCTGCAGTCCCTCTGATTCTAGCTTTGACCTACTCATTTAGACACCCCTTCTCTTCAAACACCGTTCCCAGATACATTAAGCTGTTAACCTGTTCCACCATTTTCCCTTCCATCTCCGTTCTCAGCTTCTTCTGATTTCCCCCATTTGTTGCCATTGCAACTGTCGTATCTCTACTCAGTTTCATCCCATGTGCCTAAAGTTTGGCATTCCATTCTTCTGTCCTTTACTGAAGTTCTTGCTTAGAGTCTGCCTGTAATGCCACATAATCTGCATGAGGCAACTTTGTTTATTTGTCCCCTTTGACCTGTTTGCTAATGTAGTCTATCACCAGTATGAATAGTAGAGGGCTCAGAGCTGAACCATGAGGTACACTCACTGCCACTGGGGAATCCCTCTATGAGACCAAATACTGCTCATCCTTGAGTCACGGGATGCTTATACATAGCCTGCATTAATTTTACCTGTGTTTCTGGGACTTCAAACCACTGCTGGACTGCCCAAAACAGATTTCTTGAGACCTTGTCACATGCTTTCTCCAGGTATAGGAAAGCCCAGTTAAACTCTTTCCTCTTTTCTAGCATTTCCAAGTATCTGTCTCACTGCAAGCATTGTGTCTGTTGTAATACATTCTGATCTGAATCCAGACTACTCATCTCCCATCTTTCTTTCTAATATTCTGCATGTTAGTTTATCAATCACCCTTTCCAGAACTTTCAGGCCATGTGACATGAGTTTGATAGCTCTGTACTGCCCACAGCTGGGAATGCTCCCTTTGCTCTTGAACACACCGGCACTAGTATGCTTGTTCTCCAGACATTCAGGATATACCTTACTCTCCATAATGCCATGAGTACCCTCGGCAGCCATTTCTCCACCTTATCACCCAATGTCTTTATCATATCTGCTGTGACCTCATCTGAGTCTGCTGCTATCCCTGACTTTATTTCCTTAGTGCTGTTCTCACTTCTTCTGTGGTGAGCTAGAATGTATCTGTGTATTATATAAGCAAGCAATAATGCTTGACAGGGTGTGAGTTAATGTGTAATTAATGCCTGCCCAGGGGTGTTATGAAGCCTGAGGCCACAGGCAGAGGGCCTCTACACCCCTGGAAGGGCATTAATTACACATTAACACATACCCTGGAGGGCATTATTGTGCTTAGAGAATGTGATCTCTGTAAAATTGTTGCATTTAACTTGCTTATTTATTTTTTAATTACTAATATTATTTTTCTATATATTTTTAATGTAAAATAGTTCCTCCGCCTAATGTTTCAAACTCGGTGTAGTATATATTAATGGTATTTGGAGGAAGCATTTTACATCAAACATATATAAAAAAATCATGTAATGCTTAAAAATAATAAGCAACTAAAACACAACAATTTTACATAGAGGCCATTCTCTCTCTCTCATACACACATACACAGTCTTTTCTGCTTTCACAGACATACATACACACACACACACACACACACACACACACACACACACACACACACACACACACACACACACACACACACAGAGTCTCCTCTGCTTTCATATACACATTAACTCACACAAGATTGGTCTCACCCTCTTTCTCAGTCTCTCACAAAGAGTCTCCGCTGTTTTCATACACACATTCAGTCACACAAGATTGCTCTCACTGTCGACCTCTCACACACACAGTCTCCTCTGCCTTCATATACACATTCAGTCCCACAAGATCAGTCTCACTTTCTCTCTCACTGTCTTGATCTCTCTCTCTCACACACACACACACACACACACACACACACACACACACACACACACACACACACACACACACACACACACACACACAGAGTTTCTCTCATTTTTCTTGTTTTCCATTTTATGCTCACTAAACAGCAGAATCCTGCTTAGTGAGAATAAAATAATGGTGGCCATTATTTTTTTTGCAGTCTGAGGTCCATTGCAGCTTGATATGCTGCCGTGAAGTGGTGGACTCATTTGTCAGTGAGCATTGCTTGTACACTAATACCCTGCTGGAGAATGTTCGTTCTCCAATCAGGGTGCTGTACAGTTTGTCCATTCTCTCAAGTGGAATATGATGAATTAACTACTATATAACTGAAGAGTAATTCACAGAATATACAATAGTGTGCAAAGTTTGCTTGAACACGTCAACACAAATGTGTAATAGTGTAGCTTTGTTACAGTTTTATCAGGTGCGGCTAGTTTTGATTACATCACCAATATATTTCCAGATTGAAAACATGATGAGGTTGACATTTCTGTGAAAAGAGCAATGGGCTGGCAGTTTTTAAACACCATCATTAATATTTCACTGAAGACTTAGGTTCTATTTTGTTTTGTGTACAACAGATTTTTATAGTTATTTTGTTTCTGTTATTCCATTCAAACTGCAGTGTTTTTATTGATAGGTATACATACATTAACAAAATGAAAACAAACCATATCAACACTTATCATTTACATTCGTTACACATTGCATACATTTTCTTTATTTCTAACTGTCATTCAGTCCAATACTACATAAATTGTCTGCCTTCTTGTAAACCTCAGTCCTCCTCTTGATTTTTACTTAACATTATTCTGCATGTATTGTTCCTGTGGCTGGCATGTTTTAATAAGTTTAGTGCTAGGAGGAGGCAGAGATAGAACATAGGCAGGTTTTATAGCTGATAGGTAGAAATGTTATAGCATACAGTTTAAGCAGTCACAACGCAGGTGATGTTTATCTTACGGAGTGACACTTCCTTTCATTCTTTCTTCTGCAGGAATCTTGCTGGTATGCCTTGTTTTCCTGTGTGGGTTGGCTAGTCTGGTCAGGAGCATGAGCAAAACCAGTTTTCCTGAAAGTATATTTTGCTTTGGGTTTTGTAATGAGTGAGATTCTCTGATTGTTTTAGGTGAGCAGGAGTGGAGTTCCAGAGTTTTGAGACAGAGTAGGAGTATGTTACATTCCCAGATTTATTGTAAGATTTAGAAATAGTAAGACCACTGGTAACAGATATTAGACTTATAGCAGGAGAAAAATTGTACAGGGTATATTGTAGTGCAGGGCATTTATAAGGTGCATGTATAAGGATATGGGCAGTGGGAAGGTGTGTAGAACAGGTAGTTAGGAAGCTTAAGCTAATTTAGTTCTTTCAGTGATGAAGACTGATGTATTTTATTGGGAGCATTAGTAGCAAATATAGCTACTTTGCTATAAAGTCTGCCCATTGTGTATTTGGGGTGGCATTTTGGTTTGTTTTACTTTGGGCTACAAAGAGGAGAGAAGGTAGCATGCAGGTTGATGCCACGTTTGTATAGCAGTTTCTGTGAGGTAATTTTTAATTCTGTTGAGTAAGACAGGCTTTGTGTGTTTTCTTTATTGTTGTTGAATATAATGATCAAATTTCAGGTTATCAACAATTATTATTTCTAGGAGATTTGCTTGAGGTATTGTCTGATGAGTTTATGTGGAATTTCTTTTTCTCTGTGATATTTTGTTTTGGGGTAAAATATCAGTTTTGTGTTCATGGGATATAAGAGTAGGTGAGCACTAAAAGCTAGAATTCAATGGAATGAAGGCCTCCTGGATGATTTGCTATAGTTTTTGTAAGGCAGAATCATCAGCATATTGTAGTATTTTAGCAAGTTTATTAGCAGAATGCAGTTTATTTATTTTTTAAATAGGATTGGGCCTAGAAATAATGCTTATGGAGATTAACAGAGAAATCCTGTAAGTATGAGAACTCCTGCTGTAATCTGACTACCTGTTATCTATGGGATAGGTAGCTGTGTATCTAGGTGGGAGATGGGTGGGAGAGACCAAGAGTAGAGCTTTCAGTGAGTAGTGTTGGATGCGATACAGTATCAAAGGCATTAGGCTTTAGATAAGTCTATGAAAATAGATGAAACTAGATTACCTTCATTTTTTGTTATGGTTAATGATACCATGAAGTTTAGGAGAGCATTTGTGATTAGGTCGAAAGTCGTGTTGAGTTTTAGTGAGAGTGTTATTCTGGTGAAAAGTGGTGCCTACATATATTTCTCTAGGATTTTAGATAAGAGTGAAAGAATTTCAGTGAGACTGTAAATTGTTAGGTCTATTGATCTGTTTCTCTTGTGTAATGAAATAATAAAGGTTAGATAGAAAATGATCAGGAGTCTTTTTCATAGTTACTAAGATGTGAAGGAATTTGTAATCATGAAGAAATGTTTTTTTTTTTTTTCTGAAATCAAAGTTAAAAATTGAATTAACATTTTTCATTTGTTTAGGAAAAGGACACATACAGGAGAAATTTTTTTCATACCACTTATTTAAAAATTAATCTAACCATTCTGAAAGGCAAAAACAAATACTTAGCATTTATTAAGAATATTTTAAAAAGACATTTACAACATAACGCTTTTAGAATCATGCAATCTCAGAAATGTTGGGTCTCTTTAATTCATTAATAGCCTCAGCAACTCAACAGGAAATTCGAAAACTTGCTTTCGTTCCTCAACTGAAATAATTTCCTACCATTTAATTTTCCTAATTTTCCTTCTGATTGTCAGCTCTATGAAGTTGCAGTCTGGCCTCTCGGCCAGGCTACAAAGTGGTTAATAGCTTTATGGCTTCAAGGAACAGAAATAATGCAGTTTTTATATGGCAGCACAAAGTCAAATGTGGGGGAGGGTTCATAAAGGTTACTATGACATGTAAAGGTTGTGCAAACATTGCAGTAACCACTTTGAATTCAGAATTGGCTGTAACATGGTGCTCCACCAGGAAGACATGCAGCACCACATGGCTGTGCTACATGCAAATAAGGGAGTCTCCAGAAGAGGCATATGCTAGTTAGCAATGTGCTCTCTCTCCCAGAACAACACAGTGAGAAGGTATCTATGCACTGAGCAAGCATATTCTATAAGATAGAATCTTGAACCTTCAACTACAGAGAAAAAAGTAAATACATGCTTGATTTATTCTAGCAGCTACACACATACAAGTATTCTCCTAATAATCACATTAAATTAGGAAAATATAAGATGGAAAGATGTTACTTCATTCTAGAAGATATTGCTGTATAAGTGTATAGAAACAAAACATTTAAATTCATATTAAAATGTAGAAAATTACGTGCTTTATCTTGCTTAGCATTCTGAGAGTTTGCTTACACAAGAAGGCAGTTGTGGGAAAAGAGAACAAAATGGTAGGTATAGAGATTGCAGATAACACACACACACACACACACACACACACACACACACACACACACACACGCATATATACACGCATGAAACTGCAGAGCCAGCTTATCTGTGATTGGTTCGTAAAGTCAGCCACAACTAAAATTAAGATTTGTGGCTAAGCATAAGATAAAATGGCTAACAGTGAACTAAATCTTAAGTCACAAGTATGTAACAACAGCAAAATCTTCACAGAGGGAGACTACAACAACAACATCTGACTCATCACAAGCCATTGATACTTAGTGGTAAAGGAAGGCTTGACTTGATTCACAATGTCCCACACAGTACTGTCACATGTTTATGACTCATTGTTATAGGCTATAGAATACAATTCATTCTCCAACAAAATCTGATGAAGTTTACATTAAGTATGTGCTGTTAGTAGATGCCTTGTGCACCAACATGCAATGCATTGCTAACACCCTTAGATATATATATTAGTTAAGATTAACTAGTTTGTAAGTATTTGGCATGCACTGAGCTGTCTCAGGTTGATGTTTTATTGTCTTATGTCTGTCCTGTTTCTCTTTATGCAAAGAAAAAACGCCAAAGATTATGTTATTCCAGGTCTTTTTTTCCCTTTTCTTTCTTTCTTTCTTTTTGTTTTGGCTGAATCAGAATTCTATTTTTCTACTCATTCTGTGAAGATATACAGTAGCAGTGGATCAGACACTCCTGATCTTAATCTCTTGATCCTACTGCAGTAAGAGAACATAATGTTAGGAATATGAGAACCAAAGGAATGGAACAGGCCATCAGTATGAAAACAAAAACCCAACTCTGTTACTTATCCTTAAACATAATATGGTAGGAAATGACATGAGTCTACAACAGTCACTCAGGTCCCAGGCATTCTAAGACCACCGTGTCACAGACAGTAACTCAGATTGTTGGGGCTTGTATAGGCTGCAGCTCGCAATCAATGTCAACTACCTGTTCAGGTGAGGTGTGGAACTCGTGGAAAGAGGTGAGTGTGGTGCAATGTTTCAGGAAATGATCAGGAGGAAGATTTAGCTTTAAATAGTGTAGGGGTGAGTTCTAGGGTTAGGGATTTGGAGGGAAGTTTAGAGCTAGGAAGTGAGTGAGGTCTTTAGGTTTAGGGAGTGGACGGGGAGTTTTAGGTTTAGTGTGGGGGGTTAGGTTTAGGGAGTGATAATGTTGTTTTAAGTTTAGGGAATGATCAGGACTAATAGGAGGCTTAGGGAGGAGGAGGAGTAGAGTTTTAGGTTTAGGGAGACATTTGTTTAGATTTTAAGGAGAGTGAGTGAAGATTACAGTTTAGAGAGCTATCAGGGACTTCAAGCTTAGCAAGGGGGAGTGGTGTTTTAGGTATATGGAACAAATAGGGAATTTGGGTTACAATTAGGGTTAGGGATCAAGGTTGCAGGTTAGGGTTTGGGGTGATAAGTTTTAGGGTTATAGATGTGTCTGTGATAGGACTATGCAGCTCAGTGGGGAAGGGTGGTGGGAAGGTTATGTAATTTTGTAGAATCAGGCTACTAGGGGTTAGGGCACTTGTCATTTAGAGCAAGTAGCAATGAAAAAGTGTGTTATCAGCTACTTACACATGAGCACTTGTATAAAACCCAAATGACATTTGCGTAAATAAGAGATCCTAGATGATAAATGTCTCACAGTGATTCACAGTGACCTCACAGTTTATATTGTAACTTGGAAATTGTTATGAAATAAAAATGCTTCTGCATAAAGCAGGGAGTTTCTTTCTCTGTTAAGTTTTGCTGAAATTCTGTCCAGGTTTATTAGATATTGCTAGGACCAGAAGTCCAGTATGTCCATTTAACACAGCCATGCTTTCTTTAGCAGAATAGCCTTTAATGTTGTTGTTTGTCTTTCAGCTTTTCCCGGTAAGGGGTTGCCACAGCGGGACTCCGGTCCGCTAATGATTGGCAGTAGATTTTTATGAAACGCTGAGGTGCCAGCTTGATGCCCAACCTTCAACGAAGGGTCACCCATTTACGCACGCATGTCTTTCGAACACTACCCAACCATGGGGAGGACATGCAGACTCCACACAGAAGGCACTCCCAAGCCCAAGCGAGAATCGAACGGGAGAACCTCTTGCTGTGAGGTAATAATGCTACCGCCGTACCACCGCGGCATCCAGAGTAGCCTTTAATAAAAAAGTTTATTGCTGCTATTTGTGATAAACAGATGATGTAATACATGTTTTATCCTTAATCAGATGTGTAGAGGATGCATAATCTACATAATATAATGTTTAATCAACTGTATGTAAAAACAGTTGTGCATCTCTCTAGTAATGCACATCTTTGATATATAGGAATGCAGTATCTGTAAATAAATTGCCATTATAAGAAATACTTAAATGAAAAACAACTTGAATGCATTACAATTGCTATAAGATTAATAGCAGTTTATGTTTGTTAAGAAAAGGGATATGTACTATGTTTGTGGAAGCTAGGATATGCATGTATGTTTGGGGTGCCTGTGGGTCTGTGTGTGTGTGTGTGTGTGTGTGTGTGTGTGTGTGTGTGTGTGTGTGTGTGTGTGTGTGTGTGTGTGTGTGTGTGTGTGTGTATATATAGATATGGGTCTACTTCTAAATTATTAATATTGAAGTTTTGATGGTTCGAACCATTTAATGGAGATTGCCATACAGCGCAGAACAGTATAGTTCCTGTTTTCTTCACTGTAGTGTGATCTCAGAGTTGGTATAGTTAATTACCCATGGTGTGGGGGGTGCAGGGTGGCTTTTCTGCCTGCAAAAACATGAAAAAAAAAATTTTTGTTTTCATTTTTCTTATTTAAATTTCAAAATTTCAAAACTTCGATCTTATGGTCTCGACTACAAGAAAGTCGATGTTTTGAGACTTCAAAATGTAGAAGTATATAAATATATATATATATATATATATATATATATATATAGTTATATTTATATACACATACATATATATATATATATATATATATATATATATATATATATATATATAAATATATATACAGTATAATCTATATCTATATGTACATGTGTATATATATATATATATATATATATATATATATATATATATATATATATATATATATATATATATATATATATATATATATATATATATATATATATATATATATATATATATATATATGTGTGTATATATATATATATATATATATATATATATATATATATATATATATACACACACACACACACACACACACACACACACACACACACACACACACACACACACACACACACACTCACACACACACACACACACACACACACACACACACACACACACACTTATGTAAAGATAGATATATAGCAATATACTGTATCAGAAGTCTTTGTTATAACTTGTTTGACCTCCTGAGACTGCTTCTGCACATCAACTCCCCCTCAGTCTATCTCACTCACCTCAACCGCAACTTTGCAACTTTGTTCCTGCCTCCCTTCATCTGCCTCTGCAGGCACTTCTGCCTCCCTTTGCACTTTTATTTTGTACCACTCTTCATTCAGTCTATTTTTCTCCTCTCCCCTTACTCCTGTCCTATTAACAAAACACTCTTAAATCCATTTTGAGAGTCTCTCTCCTTACACTCTCTCCTCCTTCACCTGTATTCAACCTGTTCTGTGATGCCCTCTCCCAGTGACAATCTTCTCTGCTTGTTAAGTCTTCTTTTGTTATTTTGTCTCTCCCTCTAACTTAAGATAAACTTCCCTCTCTACCTGGCCATTTTTTAAGCTGATTATCTCTTTTCACTCTTGCACACTCGCTGATTCTGGTTCTCCCCCTCCCCCACTATGCCTATTATTCTCATCCCCTCTACTCTTTTCCTTAAGCAAATCTGCCTTTTAATCCCACCTCTCACTCCTATAATGCACAGTGTCATTTAAAACCATCACTCAAATTCCCACTCACTCTTTCTGGTTATCTTTGTCCTATTGAACTCATACTGCCCCCCCCCCCCCCCGTGATGTGCTAACAGCTGTAAGGTATCGCATTGTGTTTTACAGCAGAATCATAGATCTCTGCAGCTTTGTATGTTGACTCAGCAAACTGCTGATGTTTTTATTCATTTCCCTTACTTCACTTGCTGCTAAATTCCATTTTGTAGTTTCTGTGGTACTTCTCATGTATTCCCTGAAATTAACTTTTTGGTACTGTGTCTCTGTAGCTGTGATTACTGTTCGCTAAATTGTTCATCGATCTGAATCCAGTAGTATCGATCAGTGTTTAATACAGTGTTCACTGACCTGAAAATTTTTGCACTGTTTGTCACTTAAATGTAAATGTAAATGTGAATAAAACGTAACGATATTCAAAGAGTTACTCTCTAATTGCATGCATTTCAATGTAGTGGGCTTTATGGTGTATTTTTTCCCCTGGTGTCTCACTCCTTTGAAAAGGCATTCAGCACTTCTTTTTTGTCTGTAACCCTGCACACTGCAAAGATGCCAATTTTGAAGCATATTATACTCAGCGTATCACTCCTATGAACTGCCTTCCCTTCCTCTTCTTCTTGCGTACTCTGGATTCCTGCTTCTTAGCCTGTCTGGTACTTGCTTCATTCTTTCCTGAAGTGCACCCAAATGAATTTCCTACCCTGCCTTGGTGTTTTCACTTTAGATTGTTTTCATTAGCGTTTACTTTTTTTCTGTTTATTAAGGAATGCCCTGCAGTCATTTACAGGACTAGTAGTTTGCGCCTGTAGTTATCAGTTCACTTTAGACTGTTTGTATCCTGTTGCTTTTTGTTTTTTAAGCAATGACTTGCAACAAATTACAATTTTTAGTAGTTTGTGCCTCTAGGTTGAACAATATTTTCTTTGGTTAGTTAAAGAAGGTTCACTCCATCATCTAGTTAGTTAGTTCAGGTCTCTCTACAAGTCTGTTTTTCCCACGCTTTACCCAAGCCTCCCTTGAACAGTTAGAAATAACTACTATTTAGCAATATATGTGTTTTTGTTTTTCTCTTCTAATGTTACTGCACTAAATAGGGTACCCATAATCCCTACTATCTCACTCTGGTACTTTGGCCCTGGATTCACCAGATAAAGGATGCGAGTTTCTGTGTTTCCAATGCCATTTCAAAAGATTCTGATGTTCTGATTCATGTCCTGCATTTATTTAATATTTATGTATTTATTTATTTATTTGCAGTTGGTTTACCAGGATAGTCCATTGGCCAAGATGAACCCCTTTTCAATGGAGTCCTGGGGAGAAAAGCTCCAAAAACAAGCAAGATTATAGTAAGGTTTAGGTTACAATCATTACAAACACAACAGGCTAGTTAAAAATACTACAATATAAATACTGAGAAGCCATTGCATCTTAAGGAACCTTGCACTAAGAGGTGCATTCTAATACATTCATTGTAACTAGCTTAGTACATGCAAGAGCAGGATGTGTGAGTTAGGAGAGTAAGTGAAATGGATGTTGCCAGTATAAAGAGGGGAGGAAGTTATGTGGAGTGGGAGCAGGAACATTCCCACTGAGATATTAGATGTGAGTGAAGAGATTTTTTTAATGAAAAGTGGTTTGAGGGGGTATGGATGGATGGTGGTAGGGAGTTCCAGAGATGTGCTAGACCATAGGATAGAAGATTTGTACCAGGCGGACAAGTTGGTTTATACAGTTCTATTAGGTTTTGGTTGTTAGATCTTAGTAGTCTATCGGGGAGGTGCATTTTAAAGGCAGAGGAAAGGGTGGGACAAAGGGAGGGTTGAAAATGAGCTTGTGTGCAAGAGTAAGTTGAGTGTAGGTGAGATGATTAGATAGTTCTGGCCATTTTAGTTTGTGGAGAGATATACAGTGGTGGGTGGAGGACTTATGGCTGGTAGTGAACTTTGTAATTTTGTTATAGCAAAAGGAGAGTTGTGTTTTAAGGGTAGATTATAGGTTAGTTAGGAGTGGGGCTCTGTAGAAGAGAGAGGGGATTAGAAATGTGGTAGAGAGAGTGAATTTAGTGGAGGGGGTGAGGTAATGATTTTGTCGGTAGAGCATGGCAAGTTTTTGGTGTCCTTTTTGATATTTAGTTGTAGGTGGGAGTTGAATTTAAGCTGATTGTCAAATTTGGACCCCTAATAATTTGGCCTCTGATACCAATTCAAGAGATGTGTTGTTTTGGCTAGTGATGGAGAATGTGCTTATATTGAAAGAGGTGGCTTTAGAGGGAGTAAATACCATTAATTTGGTTTTAGAGGCATTGAGTGCTAGGTGATTTTTTTTCATCCATTGTTTTGTGGTTGAGAACTTGTCTTGTGTAAGATTTAGGAGTGTAGGGATGGAGGTGGCAGAACAGATAATAGTTGAATCATCTGCATATTGGATTATATTTGTGAAAGGGATGAAGTGGTGGAAATCTTTTATAAATATATTGAAGAGGAGGGGACCAAGTGTGGATCCCTGGGGAACTCCAGTTTGGGTGTTAAGGAATGAGGAGGTGGCTTTTTTCCATTTTACTGCTTGATATCTATTGGATAAGTAACTGGTGAACCAGTTCAGAGAAGAAGGGGTTAGGTTAAGCTTAGAGAGTATAGTTAGAAGAAGATTATGAGAGATAGTGTTGAAGGCCTTAGAGAGGTCAAGTAGGAGGGTAGATACAATGTGGCCAGAGTCCCGGGCTTTATTCACAGTTTATAGGAAGGAAAGGAGGGCAGTCATAGTGCTGTGACCGGATCTAAAACCATGTTGTGTGGGAGTTAGTAGGTGATTGTCTATGAGGTGGGGAAGGAGTTGTAGATGGATACACTTTTGTAGGAATTTAGAGATGAGAGATAGAATGGCAATGGGATGGAAATTACTGATATTGTTATTGTTGCCACCTTTATGCAGAGGTATGATAAAAGCCTTTTTCCAAATTTGGGGTACAAAACTTTCTTAGATAGAGTGGTTGATTAGAATGCTGATGGGGTAGGCAATGGCTTCGGCAGCTATGCTAAGAAAGTATGAAGGAATATCGGGGGCATTAGAGCATGGCTTCAGTTTTTGAAGGAGTTTTTCTATGGTAGATGTGGGTATAGGTTTTAATGAGAAAGGTGGAGACTGGGAAGAGAGGGTATTTGAGGGTGGTGATGACGGAGAAGAAATTAAAGGAGAAGCAGAAGTAGGGGGGGTGTAGTGTTAGAGGAGGATGGGGTGAAGTGGAGGGTGTGGTGGTGTTAGAGAAGGATGAGGTTAGTTTGGAAATAGAATCAATGAAAAAAAGAGTTAAATTGTGTAGCCAAATCTATGTCTGGTGCATTAGGGTAATTAATTTTTACATTCATTTTTTACATTAATTTACAATCATTTTAACATTAATATTTGCTTTAGTTTACTAAGTAACCTTAGTCATTGTCCTGTTGATATTTATTACTTGCTCAACACTGACATGCCAAGCAATGTCAAATTGCAGTGCTAACATATATAATATCTGCTCACCTGCAAGTGACTGTAATTCGGCATTCCTGCAGTGTTACTTTTCTTGCTCTGCACTGATTTATTAGCTAGCAAATCACTATTAGCTCTGCACTTTTGACTGACTTGTTTTTTTTTTTATGATGTGTCTAATCTGCAATAATGGTTATGTTTTAAACTGATTTGGTTTTGTGTTGTACCTCCCATTTCTTCTACCTCTAACTCTCCTCCTCTTTCCATCTGAATTAATTCTGTTTTCTTCCACTCTCTCTCTCTCCAATCTCCCCACTGTCCTTACCTCTTTCCCACTTCTCTCCCTTGCCTTATCATATTATTTTCCCCTATTATCGCCTTTCCTCTCTAACCCATTTTTTTTCTGCACTTACCTTTTCTTAGGTCAAAGAGCTCCACTTCTGCCACTATAAATAAACGTATTTACTGTATGCAAATCTGCTAACTCCTAAGTCTTTGTTATCACTTGTTTGACCTACTGATACTGTTTCTGTGATCACCTCCATCTCCCCTCTATCTCGCTCACCTCAACTGCAACTTTGTTCCAGCACCCCCTTCATCTGCGTCTGCAGTCAGTTTCACTAACCCTTCCTTCTGCCTCCCTTTGCACTTTTATTTAGTACCACTCTTCATTCACTCTATCTTTCTCCTCTCCCCTTTCTCCTGTCCTATTAACAAAACACTCTTAAATCCATCTTGAGTTTCTCTCCCCTTACACTCTCTCCTCCTTCAGCTGTGTTCAAACTTTTCCATGATGCCCTTTCCCAGTGACAGCCTTCTCCTCTTGCTAAGTCTTCTTTTGCTATCTCTCTGTCACTCTCTCTCTCTGCCCTCTAACTTAAGGTTATATCCCCTCTCTACCCAGTCATTTTCTAAGCTCATTGTCTCTTTTCACTGTTGCACACTCACTGAATCTGGCTCTCCCCTCCCCCACTATGCCTCTTATTCTCATCCCCTCTACTCTTTTCCTTTGGTAAATCTACCTTTTATTCCCACCTCACACTCCCATAATGCATAGTGTCATTTAAAACCATCACTCAAACTCCCAGTCACTCTCTTTGGCCATCTTTGACCTATTGAACTCATACTGCTTGCCCTAGTGATGAGCGGACAGCTGTAAGGTATTGCATTATGTTTTATAACATAATCATAGATCTCTGCTGTTTTGTATGTTGACTCAGCAAACTGCTGATGTTTTTTTCATTTCCCTTACTTCACTTGCTGCTAAATTCCATTTTGTAGTTTTTGTGGTACTTCTCATCCATTCCCTGAACTGAACTTTTTGGTACTGTGTCTCTGTAGCTGTGATTAGTGTTCGCTAAATTGTTCATTGATCTGAATCCAGTAGTTTCGATCAGTGTTTACTACAGTGTTCACTGACCGGAACACTTTTGCACTGTTTGTCACTTAAATGTAGATGTTACTAAAACATAAAGATATTCAAAGAGTTAATCTCTAATTATATAAATTTCAGTACAGTGGGCTTTATGGTGTATTCTTTCCCTGGTGTCTCACTCCTTTGAAAAAGCGTTGAACACTTCTTTTTTGTCTGTACCCCTGTGGATGGTAATGGCTCCCATTTTCAAGCATATTATAGTCAGTCTATCTCTCAAAGACCCCAAAAGTACCTCACTAAGAGGATCAAAGGGCTCAAACAGATGCCATATGCTGCCCGGTTAAAGAAACTCCAGCTCTGCTCAGTGGCATACCACCTGGTCAGAGGCGATCTGTGCCTGACGTATAAACCCATGTCCAACCTGGAATTAAGAAAATCCAAATCCCATTGAGCTACGTGCTCGAGAGACTTGAACCTCAGCACTGAAATAAATAGGACATGCTGGAGGGACAGATTCATAACCCAGAGGCTCCCTTCACTCTGGAATAAAATCCCAGTCCAGGTTAGGCAGAGTCTCTCATTGACTCTCTTCAAGAGGAATCTTGATGAGTGGATGCGAGATCATAGGTTTACCCTGGGTATCACTTCTGTGTCACTGTTAGACAGAGGCACAGTGTACTAACCTTGAAAAAGGGCATAGCAAAATTAATTTGAAATGGGTGGTGAAAGCCAAACTCACTCTGGCTAGGCTTATAAATGCCCTAGGGCAGATAGCCTAGTATGAACCTATGAACTCATATGAACTGCCCCACTCCCCCTTCAACTCCTTCTTTCATACTTTGAATCCCTACTTGTAACCCTGTCTGATACATGCTGCATTCTTTCCTGAAGTGCAACCGAGTAAATTTCCTAACCTGCCTTGGTAGTTTCACTTCAGATTGTTTTGGGTAGCATTTGCTTTTTCTAATTATTAAGGAACACCCTGCAGCCAAATACAGTACTATTAGTTTGTGCCTCTACTTTAGCAGTTCACTTTAGACTGTTAGGGTTGTGTTGCTTTTTGTTTACTAAGCAATAACTTTCAGTCATTTACAGTTTTTAATAGTTTGTGCCTCTAGTTTGAAGATTATATTCTTTGGTTTGCAAAAGAAAGTTGGGTGGTTCAGGTTTCTCTACTAGTCTGTTTTTCCCACGCTTTACCCAAGTCTCCCTGAGCAGTTAGAAATAGCCACTGTTTAGTGATAGATATATTTTTGTTTTTCTCTTCTAATGTTACTGCACTAAATAGGGTACCTATAACCCCTTCTAGCTCACTCTGGTACTTTGGCTCTGGATTCACCAGATAAAGGATGCTAGTGTCTGTGTTTCCAACACCATTTCAAAACCTTCTGACACTGAATCATGCCCAACAGTTTTTTAGCATTTTCTTTAATTTACTAAGTAGCCTTTGTCAGTGTTCTGTTGATATTTATTATTTGCTCAACCCGGACGTTCCAAACAAAGTGAAATTGCAATACTAACATATATAATATCTGCTCAACTGCAAGTTAATTACATTCATTCTTGCTCTAAACTGATTTATTAGCTAGTGAATCGCTGTTATTAACTCTGAACTGATGACTGACTTGTTTGTTTTATTTATGACGTGTCTCATCTGTACTGATGGTTATGTTTGAAACTGATTTGGTTTTGTACCTCCCTTTTCTTCTACATCTAAACATCCTCCTCTTTCCATCTGAATTGACTGTATCTTCTTCCTCTCTCTCTCAAATCTCCCCACTGCCGTTACCTCTTTCCAACTCCTCTCTCTTGCCTTACACAATAATTTTCCCCTGTAATTGCCTTTCGTCTCTAACCCATTTTTTTCTACACTTACCTTTTCTTAGCTCTAAGAGCCCCACTTGCACCACTATAAATAAACCTCTACTACCAGACATTCAGGAAGATACTTCCAACTGAAGATCTCTGCCCACAACTTAGCTCTGTGTTATTTACTGGATGTAATCTACTAACTCTCTAACTCTTTGTAATCACTTATTTGACCTCCTAACACTGTTTCTGCACATCAACTCCCCTTTCCCCTGAAGGAGGAGAAGAGGGGGAAGGCATGCCTGAAGGCAGGTAAAGGTAGGACTGTTATAGTGAGGGTCGGAACTTTGAATGTTGGCAGTCTGATTGGTATCGGAAGAGAGCTAGCTGATATGATGGACCGAAGGAAGGTTGGTATATTGTGTGTGCAAGAGACCAGATGGAAGGGAAGCAAGGCTAGGTGTATCGGAGGCGGGTTCAAATTGTTTTATCATGGTGTGGGAGGGAGGAGAAATGGTTTAGGGGTTATCCTGAAGGAACAGTATGTTAAGAGTATTTTGGAGATGAAAAGAGTGTTGGATAGAGTGATGTTTATGAAGCTGGAAATTGATGGTGTAATGATGAATGGTGTTAGTGCATATGCTCCACAAGTTGGGTGTGCAATGGATGAGAAAGAAAAATTTTGGCGTGAGTTGGATGAAGTGGTGATGACTGTACCCAAGGGTGAGAGACTGGTGATTGGAGCAGATTTCAATGGGCATGTTGATGAAGGGAACAGAGGGGATGAAGAAGTAATGGGTAGGTATGGTGTTAAGCAAAGGAATGCAGAATGTCAGATGGTAGTGGATTTTGCGAAAAGGATGGACATGGCTGTGGTGAATACGTATTTTAACAAGAGGGAGGAGCATAGGATGACATACAAGTGTGGAGGAAGATGCACACAGGTGGATTATATCTTATGTAGAAGGGCCAGTCTGAAGGAGATTGGAGACTGTAAAGTGTTGGCAGTGGAAAGTGTAGTTAGGCAGTATAGGATGGTGGTTTGTAGGATGATATTGGTGATCAAGAAGAGACAGATGAGTGTGAGGGCAGCACCAAGGATCAAATGGTGGAAAATGAAAAAGAGTAATTGTGAAGTGGAGTTCGGGGAAGAATTAAGACAGGCACTGGGTGGCAGTGAAGAGTTACCAAATAGCTGGGTAACTACAGCAGAGCTAGTAAGGGAGACAGCTAGAAATGCACTTGGTGTGACATCTGGAAAGAGGAAGGAGGACAAGGAGACCTGGTGGTGGAATGAAGAAGTACAGCAGAGTATACAGAGAAAGAGGTTGGCGAAGAAGAAATGGGATTGTCAGAGATGAAGAAATTAGACGAGTATAAGGAGATGAAGTGCATGGCAAAGAGAGAGGTGGCGAAGGCTAAGGATAAGGCATATGAAGAGATGTATGAAAGCTTGGACACTAAGGAGGGAGAAAAAGACATGTACTGATTGGCTAGACAGAGGGACCGAGCTAGTAAAGATGTGCAGCAGGTAAAGGTGATAAAGGATAATGAGAGAAATGTACTCACAAGCGAGGAGAGTGTGTTGAGCAGATGGAAAGAGTACTTTGAGGGGCTGATGAATGAAGAGCATGAGAGGGAGAGAAGATTGGATGATGTGTGGATAGTGAATCATGAAGTGCAGTGGATTAGCAAGGAGGAAGTAAGGATAGCTATGAAGAGGATGAAGAATGGAAAGGCTGTTGGTCCAGATGACATACCTGTGGAAGGATGGAGGTGTTTAGGTGAAATGGCAGTGGAGTTTTTAACTAGATTGTTTAATGAAATCTTGGAAAGTGAGAAGATGCCTGAGGAATGGAGAAAAAGTGTTTTGGTACCGATTTTTTAAGAATAAGGGTGATGTGCAGAGCTGTAGTAACTACAGAGGGATTAAATTGATCAGTCACAGCATGAAGTTATGGGAAAGAGTAATGGAAGCTAGATTAAGAAGGAAGGTGATGATTAGTGATCATCAGTATGGTTTCATGCCAGGAAAGAGCACTACAGATGGGATGCTTGCTCTGAGAGTGTTGATGAAGAAGTACAGAGAAGGTCAGAAGGAGTTGCATTGTGTCTTTGTGGACTTAGAGAAAGCATATGACAGGGTGCCTAGAGAGGAGTTGTGGTATTGTATGAGGAAGTCATGAGTGTCAGAGAAGTATGTAAGAGTGGTACAGGATATGTATGAGGGTAGTGTGACAGCGGTGAGGTCTGCGGTGGGAGTGATGTATGCATTTAAGGTGGAGGTGGGATTACATCAAGGATCAGCTCTGAGCCCTTTCTTATTTGTAATGGTAATGGACAGGTTGACAGACGAGATCAGATAGGAGTCCAAGTGGACTATGATGTTTGCAGATGACATTGTGATCTGTAGTGAGAGTAGGGAACAGGTGGTGGAGACCCTGGAGTGGTGGAGATATGCTCTAGAGAGAAGAGGAATGAAGGTCAGCAGGACTAAGACAGAATATATGTGTGTGAATGAGAGGGAGGATAGAGGAATGGTGAGGATGCAGGAAGTAGAGGTGGCGAAGGTGGATGAGTTTAAATACTTGGAATCAACAGTATAGAGTAAAGGTGAGTGTGGAAGAGAGGTGAAGAAGAGAGTACAGGCAGGATGGAGTGGGTGGTGAAGAGTGTCAGGAGTGATTTGTGACAGAGGAGCACCAGTAAGAGTGAAAGGGAAGGTCTACAAGAGGGTAGTAAGATCAGCTATGTTATATGGGTTAGAGACAATGGCATTGACAAAAAGGCAGGAGTTCGAGCTTGACGTGGCAGAGTTGAAGATGTTAAGATTTGCACTGGGTGTAACGAGGATGGACAGGATTAGTAATAAGCATATTAGAGGGTCAGTTCAGGTTGGAAGGTTTGGAGACAAAGCCAAAGAGGCAAGATTATGTTGGTTTGGACATGTGCTGAGGAAGGATGCAGAATATATTGGGAAAAAGATGCTAAGGATGAAACTGGCAGGTAACAGGAAAAGAGGAAGGCCTAAGATAAGGTTTATGGATGTGGTGAGAGAGGACATGCAGGTGGTTGGTGTGACATAGCAAGATGCAGAGGACAGGAAGAAATGGAAACAGTTGATCCACTGTGGCGACCCCTAATGGGAGCAGCCAAAAGAAGAAGAAGAAGGAGAACTCCCCCTTCCCCTCTATCTCACTGACCTCAACTGCAACTTTGTTTTAGGCCCTCCTATATCTACCTCTGCAGTCAATTTCACTAACCCTTCCTTCTGCCTGCCTTTACACTTTTATTTTGTACCACTCTTCATTCAATCTATCTTTTTCCTCTCAGCTTACTCCTGTCCTGTTAACAAAACACTCTTAATTCCATCTTGAGTTTCTCTCCCCACACACTTTCTTCTCCTTCACCTGTGTTCAACCTCTTCCATGATGCCCTCTCCCAGTGTGAGCCTTCTCCTCTTGCTAAGTCTACTTTTGCTGTTTCTCTCTATCTCTTTCAGCCCTCTAACTTAAGGTAATATCTCCTCTCTAACTGTCCATTTTCTAAGCTGACTGTCGCTTTTCATTTTTGCATACTTTCTGAATCTGGCTCATTCCACTCTGTTCACCTTTGCTAGACTCAGGCTCACTCTGCTCCCCTACCCTACCCCCAATCTCACACACCCCTGCCCTCCTTACATTTATATTTAACCAAACCACTCCCCTGCCTACCTCACCTCCCTCACCAGCCAGTCACCATCACCTATACTCTCATTTCCTCAGACCTTCCTCTAATCATACACCTGCCTTCTTCACCACCACAATCAACCAATCAGGTCTACCCACACTCACCTTCTATACCACCTCCACATTCCATCTACTTAAAATCACTTACCCTATCATCTATGTTCATTTCAATAAATTCCAATGACTTACACATAACACATATTTCTTCCCATCCAATTTCCTTACACAGCTACAAATAGCATTAAGTTCTACTCCCTTAATGATGTCACTTACAAAGCCTATCACCACACTGACCCCCTTACTAAGTCTGCTTACCCCAGCCTACCATTCTACATTTTACTATCACCACCTCTATACTCATCTCCCATCTCCAACTCTTCCTTACATGCACAATCCACATCACTTCATAGTAAACATTCACATCTCACCATAACTTTTCAATTCCTTTAAAACTCTACTTTTCTCATTTAGACATATTCACTTCCATAGCTCCACATATAGCTTACTCAAAACTCACAAACAATCTTCCAAACTAAAGCTTCTTCTCCTCTACTCCCTTACACACATTAAATTACAAGCTGACATCCACCCTAGCCCAGGTCCCACACTCCCCACAAACCCCCACATTTACTTCACCCTACAAATCCTATCTCCACTCTATCCTCTCAACACTATTGAATACCAACAAGATGTAGCTCTGATCTATTCATAACGAATACCAACCTCAGAAGTATAATGAACAAAGTTCATGAATTCCACACTGCTATTGCCCTGTACTCTCCAGATCTAGTTGTGATAACTGAAACCTGGTTAAAGCCCCACATAAAAAAATGAGGAAATACTTCCCAATGAGTATAACATATTTAGATTAGATAAGTTAGCCAAACGGGGTAGTGGTATAGCTGTAATGTACAAAAACTCTCTCAATCTAGTACACCTAAACTCCACTCCACCTGACCTCCTCAACTCTGAAATATGCTCATGCCTAGAACTTAACTCCCATAAGTGCATAATCATCATAGCTATCTACCTTCTCCCTGCTAACAACCTATCTTCGAATGAAAACATTCTCAGCTGGGCTTCCACCAATTTTTCCCAGGAAAACAGGAAACAATCATATTTGATGACTTTAACCTAGACTGGCTTACCTGTGCCTCCAAATTTCCCACCAGCTTTTTAAACTTATATAACTTCTGTCAAATTCTTAACTGTCCTACCTGAATAGCTAAGCATACCAATAAACAGACTATTTTGAACTGGATTGTGACAAATAAGCCTATTACAAGTTATGAAGCAGGCTGCCTTCCTGATACTCTTAGTGATCACTCTCCAACCTATCTAATGAGGAAACATATACATTCAACTAGTAATATCTCATTCAATTTCATCCACAGTAAAAAACATTTTCCCCCTCTATATTTAATTCATTATTACAACAATATGACTGGTCACCTCTCAAATTCCTACAGCTAGACCTTGCCATACAGTACTTTAGCAAAGCAGTCCTAGAAATACTTCAGAAGTACATGCACTTATTTTTAAAATCAATTATTTCTCAAAACTTGCATTTTATCTGTCTTTGGCCTAGCACTCTTGTGTGGGGTCATTTACTGCACTGTTATAACTTGCTGATACTTGTTAACCTCTGCTATCTCTGAAAAAACAAACAAAAAAAAATCTTGCTTTTTTCCCACTTTTCTGAGATTTAAAAAAGTTCAGTTACAGGCTTGCTGTTCTTGAACTGTTTGTAAGTTTCTGTGAGGCCATTTTTTGCTTGGGCTAAAGGAAAGTCTCTCTGTTGATCAGTGGCAGTGAAAAACATTGAGCAGCCTGCCTGCCCCTGTGGGAGTGGTTACTGACTTGAAACTGTAGTTTTATTGGCCATTCTGGGTCAATTCCAAAACTCCTTCATCTTCCTCTCTTAAAACCTGGTTGCCTCGTGGTTTTGGCATCTTTTCAGGCTTGTTGGCTGTTGGTGAAGCACCCACCAAGAGGAGAAAACGCTGAGAAGAAAGGAGCCACTTTTGAGACTTTAAATATTTTCCTCTGTTTATTTGCTAAGTTTTTCTGCATAGCCGCCTATTTTGAGCATTTTCTGGCTTGTTAAATTTGATTTCTGCATTAGTAACAGTATTTAGAGCACAACCTAGAGCTGTTTACTGAATTTCCTGTTTGCACTTATTTTTAAAATCGTTTTTTTTCTCAAAACTTGCATTTTATCTGTCTTTGGCCTAGCACTCTTGTGTGGGGTCATTTACTGCACTGTTATAACTTGCTGATACTTGTTAACCTCTGCTATCTCTGAAAAAAAAAATTTTGCTTTTTTCCCACTTTTCTGAGATTTAAAAAAGTTCAGCTACAGGCTTGCTGTTCTTGAACTGTTTGTAAGTTTCTGTGAGGCCATTTTTTGCTTGGGCTAAAGGAAAGTCTCTCTGTTGATCAGTGGCAGTGAAAAACATTGAGCAGCCTGCCTGCCCCTGTGGGAGTGGTTACTGACTTGAAACTGTAGTTTTATTGGCCATTCTGGGTCAATTCCAAAACTTCTTCATCTTCCTCTCTTAAAACCCTCTTTTGCACTGTTTTGCGTGTTTTTGAGCATAGCGCAACAACTGGCAGCGCCGCCTAATTGGGTTTAAACTATTCCTGGCTCCACAAAGTCTGCTCTTCACTTTTTCCCTTAGAACTGCTCTATCTCTCAATTTAAACACCACATTCTCATTCTAAGACCCTTCACTGGTCCAATTAAGTAATCCTACAAGTTAGCACTATTAAACCATAAGCACTACTTACTCTTATACTCTCTACGGTTACCCTGTCCTCTATTGGTCCGTCTTAAATTCAGTTTCCATTTTACTCTAGCATGTCCAAAGGTCAGTCAATGGTTTCCTCTCCAGTCCAGCTGGTCCAGCTGGTGAATCTGTGAATTTTGAGGCAATGTTACAACTGTCTCATGTACATGGACAACCCTCTCCTCCTCCAAACAGGTTCAAATATATGTGAGAGATGCAACTATTTAGCCAAACTGGAGGCTGAGCTCTCTCATCTCAAAACTGGTGTAACCAGTCAGGAGGAGAAGGTAACCTCACACAACACAATTCCAGTATCACATAGTCCCACCACATCAGCGAACCAAACACATAAATACACAAAAACATACTCGGGGCTCTAAATAAAAATCTACCTAAGCAACAGAGACCTCCAAAGCAGACATCCAAGCAAACGCTACCTCAAAACAAAACACACACAACACATAACCCACAAAGTCAGTGTGCCAAGCAGCCCCAGCCCTTAAGGCTGAATAACACACCTGATACTCTTGTTATAGGTGACTCTATTGTCAGACACACTGACGTCCCGCTCACCAGGCTGAATAAAGAGAAGGTCACAGTGAGCTGCCTATCGGGTGCTAGGATCCGCCACATAACGCAAGCACTCGGGTCACTCCAAAGCAAATACAAATATGACTCAGTCATTGTACATGCTGGTGTGAATGACCTGAGACGTACCTCCCTGGACTACATGAAAAGAGACATAGAGGAGCTCTCTGATCATGTAGCCCAGGCTGGTATGACCCTGACCTTGAGCAGCATCTTACCCTCACCTAGAATGATGCCACAGTACAAAGACAAAATGATCGATTTTAACAATTGGCTAAAATTTTGGTGTCATTCAAAGGGGATCCAGTGTCTGTCAGCCTGGGATGACATGCTCGACAAGCCACGTTGCTTCGCTAGGGGCTTGCACCTGTCACCACTGGGCTTTCGGATATTGGCAAAGGCTCTTGCCACCCCATAGTGCCTTTTTAGGCAAGGCTCAAAAGTCAATCCCACCCCATAGACAGCACAAGGAACAAGAAACTAAGGGTAATGCTGCTAAACACCAGAAGTCTTAACCTCAAGATGCACACACTCAAGCTCTCCTCAGTATGGAGAACATCGATATCTGTGCAGTGACAGAAGCCTGGTTCAAGGCTCCAGAGAGCACCCCAGCACTACCAGGCTATACCTCATATCATGCTTTTCGGCCCCAAAACCCGGACGAACCACAAAGGAGGGGAGTTTCCATATTTATCAAGGATATCCACACCTCCAGGTTAGTGGCATTGCACAGTATCGGAGACCATCCATGTGCAACTAACAGTGGGCAAGACTGCTTTTCAGTTTATAGCATCCTACAGACCACCCTCTCAAAGTCAGGAATCCCATTTGGCTTTCCTGAAAACATTGGAGAACATGAAGATCTCTCCGAACACCATTACATTGGGTGACTTCAACTACCCAAACATTGACTGGAAGCACTACTCAAGCCCCAGCACCTTAGCCCAAAGATTCCTGGAAATTATAAACTCAAATGCTATGGAACAACTAGTCACCACTCCCACAAGAGGGGACAACATACTAGACCTGATCATTACCAACATGGGGACTCTATGCTCCACACCAGAAGTATATCCCTCATTGGTAAGATCAGATCATAAATTAATTTCACTGGATGTCCACATCCCGACCCCACCCCAGCCCAGAAAACCACAGTGAAAAGCTTCTCAAAGCGAACTTCTCACTTCTCAAAACTGAAGTGGAATCCTTCAAGGCCCCAGGGCCAGTGGAAACTACAGCCCAAACTGCAGAATCCTATAAAAATGCATTCTATGGACATCTCCAGGAATGCATGGATCATGCTATCCCAAACAAAACCAAGACCCAATCATCCAAAGGCAGGCATCCAGTCTGGTGGACCCCTGCCATAAATAAACTGTACAACAGAAGGAGGAAGCTACTACATGATAGAGCAAAATCCCTAATAGGGAAGGCATCTCTGATCAGTACTAGCAAAAAATTACGATCCCTCATAAAATCCTTCAAGGTCAGCTTCGAGAGAAAAATTGCACAGGACACCAAAGACAATCATAAGGCTTGCTTTAGTTATGTTAGAAACCTGGGATGCAACTCCCAGACTTGATCTGAGTTGATTCTAAACGACAAAAAATACACTGAACCCACAGACATTGCCAATATCCTGGCAGACAGGTTCAGTGCAAACTTCTCCACCCCCTCCTCCCCAAAAGAGCAAGTATCTATCCCGGCAGAGGGCTGCCTCCCAAACATCTCAGATGCTCAGGTGAAGGCTGCCCTTTCCAAAGCAAAAAACACTGCTTCCATGGGACCAGATGGCATCCCAGGTTGCGTCCTACATGAACTACAAGAGGAACTAATCTCCCAAATAAAACAGCTATACAATCTCAGCCTCACTACAGGATATGTGCCCACAGAATGGCGTACAGCAACAGTGGTCCCACTCCACAAAGGTGGAGCCTCTATGGACCCTGGAAACTATCGCCCCTTAAGCCTGACTAGCTTTGTCTGCAAGGCTATGGAGAGGATCATCATGGAGCTCATAAACAAAGACATTGGGGACCTATAGACACTAGATCCTACCCAGTTCGGCTTTGTCAAGGGCAGATCCTGCCTTTTGAACCTGGTTGACTTCTTTTTAACGGTCACCAAAGCCATAGATGAAGGGAAGGTAGTCCACACAGCCTATCTGGACCTTGCAAAGGCATTTGACACAATACCCCACTCGGGCATCATAGATAAGCTATCCAGCTTAAATATAAACCCCTATGTCACAAGATGGGTCGCAAACTGGCTCAAAGACAGAACCCACAGAGTGAGAGTTGCTGAAGCTATGTCAGACTCGAAACCGGTCACAAGTGGCATCCCACAGGGTTCTGTCCTGGGAGCACTCTTGTTCGGTATATACTTTTCCGAGGTACAGGCAAACGTGGGAGGACTATGGCTCACCAAGTTCGCAGACGACTGCAAACTGGGCACCATAATCAACTCTCCAGCTGACACAAACATCCTTCAAAAAGGTCTCACAGAGACAGATAACTGGTGCCAGCGCCATGGTTTAAAGCTAAATGCCAAAAATGTATAGTCATACCCTTTGGCAAAAACAATGTGCCCACAAATTACCACATAGGTGGAAACCCATTAAGTACAGAGAAAGTTATTAGGGACCTGGGGACCCAAGTTGATAGCAATCTCTCCTTTGAAAACCACATTGCCAAAGTGGTTAGAAAGACCTTCTATATAGCCCACCTCATCACGAAGGGTTTCACATCTAGATCAAGAGAGGTAATCGTGCCTTTATTCATCCCTCATCAAGCCCATCATAGAATACAGTGCCCCTTTTGGGATGTACCTTACCCGACACCTGCAGCAATTAGAAAGACCCCAAAAGTATCTCACCAAGAGGATCAAGGGTCTCAAACAGATGCCATATACTGCTCGGTTAAAAAACTCCAGCTCTACTCAGTTGCATACCGCCTACTTGAGGCGATCTATGCCTGACATACAAAGCTATGTCAAATCCAGAATTAATGGACATGCTCCACCTCAGTAAATCTAAATCCCTTAGAGCCACATGCTCGAGGGACTTGAACCTCAGCACAGAAATAAATAGAACTTGCTGGAGGGACAGGTTCATAACCCAGAGGCTCCCTTCGCTCTGGAATAGAATTCCAGTTCATGTGAGGCAGAGCACCTCACTGAATCTCTTCAAGAAGAATCTCGATAAGTGGGTGGGGGATCATAGGTTTGTCCCAGGGATTATTCCCGTGTCACTATTAGACAGAAGCACAGTAAACTAAACCTTAAAAAGGGCACAGTATACTCAAATCAAGGGGTGGCGTAAGCCATACAGAATCGGGCTAGGCTTATAATTGCCCCAGGGCAGATAGCCTAGTATGAACCTATGAACCTATGAACCTATAACTTAGCCCTTATTAGAAAAATGTCCTCCAAATCCAAACAACTACCTTGGTTAACAAAAGAAACAAATTGTCTTCTTATGCAAAGGGATAAAGTCTGCACTCTTTATCACAGTAATAAAAATAAAGAGAACCTAACGTCCTACCAACAAATAAGAAGTCAGACTAAAAAACAAATCAAAAAAGACAACAAAATCTTACTTTCAATCTTGTCAACAAAAATACCAAAATAACCTCAAGAAATCTGGCAAGCCATAAATCACCTCCTAAACCCTGGCAAATCCACTACTCCAGCACCAGCAATAGTTAACTCTACTGAATGTTTAGCCTCACAATTTAATACCCACTTTATCAACTCAATAACTACATTACTAAATGACACCACTAATGTACCACTATCTATACCTGCCCCCACATAATTCAACTCAACCCCTTTCTCCCTTAAGCCAATTCAAACCAGCTTCATAAAAAAACTCCTTGGTAAATTAAAACCTTGTACTCTCACAGCTGATCAACTTCCCAATGAATTTCTAAAACTCGCTGCCTCATCCATTTCCTGTTCTATATCTCTTCTTATCAACTGCTCTATCTCTGAACAGTATGTACCTTATCTCTGGAAAATATCTCATATCATACCTATTCACAAAGGTGGCCCCTCTACAGACCTCTCCAACTGTAGATCAATTGCCATTCTCTCACCACTAGCTAAAATCTTGGAAAAATGTATAAACCAGCAAATCCTTGGCTACTTCCTTAAAAACAACCTGCTTTCTAAGACTCAACACGGCTTTCGACACACACATAGCACCAGTACAGCCCTTATATATTTCACAAACACTATAGATCTCCTCAAAAATGCTGGTAACTTCATCTCAGCTACCTTCTTGGCATGTCAAAAACCTTTGACACAGTATCAAACCAAAAACTTCTTAACAAACTTTCCTCATACAATATCAATGCCACAGACTTAAACTGGTTTCATAGTTATCTTTCTAACCATCAGCAAGTCACTAAATGGAATAATAAACTCTCCCTCCTACTTTCCGACAGTCGGAGTCCCACAAGGCTCCATCCTCGGCCCTCTACTTTTTATCATATTTACTAATGACCTCAGTACCTCCACTAAACCTGCCTCTGTTATTCAATACACTGATGATGCCTCTCTTCTCTTCTGTCCCAACCATCAATGAACTGCAAGACAAAACTTAAATTGCCATACATAACATTGAAAACTACCTATCTGACCATCAATTTATTTTAAACACCAACAAAACGAAACTCATGGTCTTCAGTAATTCTAAGGTTGCTAACACCCCATTGCCTCTCACTGTCTTCTCCACTAATGGCACAAAAATAGAACCAGTAGAACAGACAAAACATCTAGGTGTTACAACAGAAAATGGCCTAAAGTTCAATAAACGTATTGTACTAACAATCAAAAAAGTGAATATAAAATTTTATAGTGTGAGCAAAACCCAATCAAACTGATTATGCCAGACTAGCTACTGCTAGTTCCCACCTTCTTTCTACCCTCGTTACTGCTCCCAAATCTTACCAGCCTGTGTAAAGCAGATTTGAACAGCCTTGAAACCTGTTATAATAAAATAGCCACATTCGCCTGAAATCTGCTTCCTAGATCTCATCACTGTATAGCTCTTCATCACCTTATTTGGTTAGAACTCCCCAGCTTACTATCTCTCAACCAACTAACAATTTTTATTAGAATCATCCACAAACCTAAATTCTGCCCTGCTATAGCTGACCTTGTTCAACCTTACTTAAACCTGCCCTTTTAGATTATCCAATAAAATCATGCTCAGTGTAACCAGATGTCATAACTATCATGTGGACTCCTTACACTTTTATAAAATTGACAAATCATGGAAATCTCTCCCCCCTATCTCCAATACACATACTTTCAAACAACTCCTAAAAGAATATTATGCTAAATACTGGCTATGTTCCTGTACATCTCCAGGCTAGTATAGTTATATTCTATCTCTTTTCGTTAATCTTCTGTACCCTATGCCTCTTACAACCTAAACTCGCTTCTATATTCCTTTTTTTTTATCATACCACAGAAAATATTGTGTTGAGTGACTTTTAGCTCAAACCGATTATGATTTCTTATTTGTATTTTCCCCACTGCATTGTATTCTGTCTTGTTTCATCTGTATTGCTTTTTTACTCTGTAAATATTGTGTCATCTGTATTGTATTTTTTTACTCTGTAAATATTTTACCTGGCACTTTTCTTGTTTATTCACTGCACTGCTTTGTATATTGTATTTTTTGGAGTGTTTTTCACCAGGTCTCTGCTGAAAATGTGTTTCTTGCCCATTCGGACACTACCCGGTAATCAAAAGTAAATAAAGCAATAGTAAATAAATAAATGCTCAATTGATTAATAGAGGTTATCAAAATCTCTTCCTGTCAGTTTCAGGAGATTTTGAACATAGGATCACTGAGTGTTTGGTGTGTGGGATGTGCTTAGTGTTTTGCATTTGACAGTTTAGGCATTAGGGATGAGAATGTTTGTGTGAGTATTTGAGAGTTAAGATTAGAATAAGGACTAAGGAAGGGGATAGGTTTAATTGCTCTTGTGTGTATGTGTCGGAGTATGTGTGAGCATTTCTGGGTCAGGGTGAGAGAAAGGGTAATTAAAGTGGCAGTTTTAGGAGTTTGTGTGCTTTAGTATATATGCAGAGTTTGTGTGTCTTTGTGTCTGTGTAGTCTTACTGTTAGGGAGTTTTTTGATAAGGTAATTTGTAGGGTGAGGGTTAGGGGCATCAGCAGGGTTAGGGTTAGGATTACCATATATGAAGTAGGTGGTAGACGGGATGAAGAAATGAAAATGCGAGGAAACTGGGACTGCTTAAATGAACAAGTGTGTAACGTATTATGTATAAGGTTGGGAGGGTGGCCTAATGGTTAAGGTGTTTGCCTTGCAAGCACAAGTTGCAGGGTTTGAATCTCACAAGGGATAATTGACTAGGCTTAAAATGGCTAGCAAGGGCAGTTAGCTTAGTACTAATCTATGAACCTATAAATGTATGCAGGAGCAAATGTATAATGGGCAGGTTGGTGTTCTATGATAAAGAATCAACAAAATATAATTCCATGCCTTGTATAAAAACATGAGATACGTAGATTAATGTATGTTACTGAAGCTGCATAATTGGTTAACTAGTATGTTGTTTGACCTAACACACTTTCCTAAACTACATAGAAATGACTTTGAAAAGCAGGGAGGTGAAAAGGACACTGATTACTACCATTTGCCTCCTCTCCCTGGGTGTTGCCTATTTTGCAATACAATGTAATTTTAAAATTTTCTGTATAACACAATAGACCACTATTTTTTCTAGACTCTTGGTTGACATTATTACCTCAATAATTTTCTGTCAGAAAAAAATTGCATAAGATTCTATTTACTTGATTCTGTACTACAAAAATGATACAAACTGTTTTATGTTCAGGTGCAGAGGACATACAAAATTACTCAGGGTAACCTCAAGAAATGTTTGGTCTGAAAAGCATTTCCAATAACTTGCTCATGCCAACTTGAAAAAAAAAATCAATAAATAAATATAAATTTGTATGCTAATATTCATTGACCCTTGATACAGCTTGAAGCTAATTTAGTAGATATTGGTTGCATTTTCCAAAACTTTCATTGTTTTGCCAGGCAATAAAAACTGCAGATTTTGCAGCCTTACTGAAAAATGTCTGCATATTAGCTAGACTTTACATTAGTTAGTTCAGAGGCTAATAAAAGCATATCCTTTTAGAGCTCTATGGGTGGCAGCTATAGTCCTGTACTGCACAAATGTGCATGGTGATTGTGCAAAAACCCTACTTCACCTAATATACAAATGCAGCTAGTGCGGCATAGCAGATATGTGAAGCTGGTTAAGAACCACCCAGGTAAACTGTGCTGAGATGGAAGTAGTAGAACTGACTAAGAAGCATGCAGGAATGCTTGCAAACGTGTATCTTTGACAAATTTGCAATTTTGGAGGTGGTTTTGCCTAACCCCCGAGGGGGTAACATAAAGGCACTTGTGGGTGAAAGGGAGATTAGGTGGCAGATCAGACTTGATGCATCTACATCCCCGGGGTTGAATGAAATGATCCCCACTAAACCACTTATTAAGGCCTAAAACAATCTATTTTGATCTTTCCATATATTAGTGGCAATACATCTAATAGTATTTTGTTTGACACATTGCTATTAATTTTTAATAATAAATCTTAGAGCATCTTTGTAAATATCATCAGGTGTACTGAGTGGCCCACTTCATTTGTACAAGGCTAAAGTATTATAACTGTGGGGATTTAATTATTAATATATAATAATGTTTAGGCACACTACTTTCAGTAGTGATATTTTTTCAGACTAATTATAGTATATGGTAAATGCTAATGACTGTGAGGTCCTTGTTTTTAAGTATATCATATGTTCTTTGTTTAATGTTGTTTTTTTTACATCCATTCATATGTAGTGTGAATATGTTCAAATACATGCAGTTTTTGTGTAGTTTTAGTAATTTTAAAACAAGTGCATTGATAGGATATATTTGTATATAAGGCATTGTTTGTCTTTAAATGTTGAACATTTAATTGATTAATTGATGGATTGGGCGGTTTCGATAGGGAGATGTTATGTATATAAGGGAATGTTTTTTTAACAGTATGTGTTCTGAAGAAGTCAGTTATATTCTGATGAAAGCGCTTAACCTTGTCTATCGTGAAATTAATAAAAGAGTTTTGTCTCTGGCACAGTTTCCAGTTTAAAAAACAAACGAAGCGGATAAGAGCACAGGAAAACAGGAACTGGAACAACTCACCAAGCCTGGACAAAAACCAACGTAAAGGTAACTGAAGTCAGCAAAAATATCCGTGAAACAGCTTCCAAAGCTAATGAAATAGCGAGCCAAGCGGCACAAATGAGTACCAGCCAAAAGTACCAAAGTTCTTCCTTTGAGAATAAAGAAGTAGCAACCAGGTATTTCCACCAGAAAACTTTTATTCACAAAACGAACACCAAGCGCTTTCGCCTGGACAATTCCAGGCTTTTGCAAGGTTAAATTACTAGTGTGACCACACTGTATAAATACACTAGTTGAGTATAATAGTATATTGAAAATGAAAAGGAACAAATTATAAACAATTTTTTAAACTTTGCTTGTTTATATACTAAAAATTTATAAATTTTTAGGAACACTTGAATTTAATTATATGTAATTTTCTATATAAAGAAATATTAACACATCAATTTACATTAGGATTTAATTATTGTTATTACAATTATTTTAACATTAATGAATTTAATTTTTGCATTAATGTTAAATAGATTTTTAGTGTAAGAATAACCATGATTATTATGGTTACTTTTTAATAATAGTATGTACATTTTTTTGTTATATATTTTTTATTTCATTTTTATTTATTATTTTTTAATGATGTCATTTTTAACTGAAAGACCTGCAAGTGCTATACAAGTTGATTATTCACGAGTTACTAGTGTACTTTGTTTACTTTAATGAATTTAGAAAGGATTAACTTTCTTTAACATCTACAATTTGATTCAGTTGCTTGTTAATGTGTACTGACATCATACTTTTTAAACAAAGTAGAAAGTTAACAGCACTATTGCACTTTAAAAGTTGATTGCTTTACTCTATTTGCCAACTTAATTGTTTAACTGGCCGATCAACTAGTGTATTTATACAGTGTGGTCACACTAGTAATTTAACCTTGAAAAAGCCTGGAATTGTCCAGGCGAAAGCGCTTGGTGTTCGTTTTGTGAATAAAAGTTTTCTGGTGGAAATACCTGGTTGCTACTCCTTTATTCTTAAAAGAAGAACTTTGGTACTTTTGGCTGGTACTCATTTGTGCTGCTTGGCTCGCTATTTCACTAGCTTTGGAAGCTGTTTCACGGACATTTTTGCTGACTTCAGTTACCTTTACGTTGGTTTTTGTCCAGGCTTGGTGAGTTGTTCCAGTTCCTGTTTTCCTGTACAGTTTCCAGTTTACTGGTGCTTTATTGCTACTTTCGGGTGGCAATATTCGTTTTATATCTTTGACAAATGTCGAACTGCCACCTATCTTTGTAAGTTTCTGTTTTTTGCTAGTAAGCACTGTGGTGCACTAATATTCTTAGACTTGATGATGAACTCTGTACCACTGGCTAGCAGTTTAAAGCCACTTTGCCAACAGTCTTATATGTCACATGTCCATTAATGGAAACCAGTTTATTGCTTTTATAAGTATGGACAGAGGTTAGATAGGAAATCTAGAAAAAGGCAATAAATTAGACAGGGGAAGCACAGTAGGATGACAAAAGAGGTTACTGTTGGATGACATTTTTTTTGTGGGACAAGACCCCCCTTTTTTCCTTAAATATATAAGGCTAGATGGGGAAGGGTAGTAAGTGAAGGAATAATAGGTAGGAAGATCAGTGTATTGGCAATAACACACAGGCACAGATACAAAAGATAGGTGTGGGTGTTCAAAATGAAAGGCAAGATAGGTAGAAAACGGAGAAATAGTGATGATGAGGAGGAGGAGAAGGAGTGGAAATGCACATGGGGAGTTGACCAAAAAGGGTGGGTGCCCAGAAAATGAAAGATGGCGGGATGCTGGACCACTGCAACCATTATTCTGGCCCAGAGATCCTCAGAGCCTTGCAAAGGAGATCCTGGGCAAGCAGATCCCAATGTTGAGAGGGAGTAGTTGCATCCAGTGGATCAAGGATGAAGCCTTGCTAGACCATGGGCCTGCATTCACACTGGGAGACCATGTTATGAGCCCTATCATCCCTCCACAGTCTGACATCATTGATGTTCCACATTGCTTTGCTGTAGATGTCCCACTGAAGAGGAGCCACCAATCCTACCTGGCCTGTGATGAGCTGTGCTTGGGGGGCTTACTCCTCCGCTGTAGTAGTAAACTGTAGCCAAGGTGCCTCACTCTCTTCTGGATCCACAGTGGGAGATAAAAAAATTAGAAAAGTTAAAAAGTAATAATTAGGAGAATGAATGTATTTGTTAAATTATTGTGTAGTACTAACTAGTACTACTATTACATGAATAATATTATAGTACACAGTATAATATGATGTAATTTAATAAGCTAATATAATGCAATGTAATACAAAAGCATGATATATTTCTTGGTATTATATAATCTACTATATAAAGTATAATTAGTATTGCACAATATAATGCAATAAACAGTATATTTAGTTTCATACAAGGAGTAGTTACAGGGTCATAGGACCAGGAGCACAAGCCTCATCCTGTCCTGCAAAACAAAAGTATAATATGATATAATTTAATAAGCTAATATAATGCAATGTAATACAAAAGCATGATATATTTCTTGGTATTATATAATCTACTATATAAAGTATAATTAGTATTGCACAGTATAATGCAATAAACAGTATATTTAGTTTCATACAAGGAGTAGTTACAGGGTCATAGGACCAGGAGCACAAGCCTCATCCTGTCCTGCAAAACAAAACAAAGCAAAAAATACTGAAGTTGGTGCGCCTTGTTTGCTGTGGCATAGACTGGATTCGGGCCTGCTGGATCTAGCTTTGTTTGTGTAACTTGAGCACTAATCCAGACATTCTCTAAAGTATTCAATGGTATTTATTACTGCTTGGTTGTAACTTGATTAAAATGTAGCTATCATTCAAGTCTTTTGGATTAAGCACTTGGGCTTCAGACCAGTTGTTTTACATTAGGAAGGTTTGTGGCAAGCACTGTGGTGGCAGGACAGGTAGCTTTCATCCTTCTAAGTTGGAAACTGCTGATTGAGAGCCCAGTGTCCAAGTGTATTAGTTCTGGTTTAGGCACTTGGGCTTCAGGCCAGTTATTTTACATTAAGAAGGTTCGTGGTCTGCACTCTTGTGGGAGAAGAGGCTGGACTCTGCCCTTCTGAGCTGGGAATTTCTGGTTAAAGGTTTATAGTGCCTGAATATTTGAACTGTATCTTACTGAAATTGGTTCACCTTGTTTGCTCTAGCATAGACTAGATCCAGGCCTGCTGAATCTAGCTTTGTTTATATGCTTGTTGTTTGTTTGCTTGTTATTTCCCTGGAAGCTAATTCCACCTAATACGCAACTTCTCAGCGCTTCTGTGGATCACTAGTGATATCTGCATTGCTTACTGTACTTATTTCCTTGTTTCACTTGAAAGAAAGTTACTGTTTGTCGTTTTGCATTTAGTTACTTGTAACACATTGCACTCAAGCTACCTGGCACTTGCTCACTAAAGCAATTATATAAGTCAGCACTAAAAATTAAAAGCACTACACCCTCACTCCCCACTGGCCCTTGTTTTCAATTAAGGAATTCCCAATATTATTCTAGCATGTCCAAAGGTCAGTTGTCAATCTTCTCTCCGGTCCAGCTGTTGAATCTGGGAATCTTGAGGCAATGTTATAACTGCCTCATGTACACAGACAACCCTCTCCTCCTCCCACATAACACAAATACTTGAGAGATGCAGCTATTTAGCCAAACTGGAGGCTGAGCTCTCTCAACTCAGGACTGGCAAGACCAGACAGGAGGAGAAGGCAACTACACACACCACAAAACCAGCCTCACATAATGCTACCACTCCACTGAATCAAACACATAAACACACAAAGACATACTCGGAGGCTCTGAGTAAAAAAATTACCTAAACAGCAGAGGCCTCCAAAGCAGACACCCAAACAACTGCTACCTCAAGACACCCCACAAGCAACACATAAACCACAAAAGCAGTGTGCAAAGCAGTCACAGCCCTTAAGGCCAAATACAACACCAAACATACTTGTCATAGGTGACTCCATAGTCAGACACACTGACATCCCACTCACCAGGCTGAACAAGGAGAGGGTCACAGTAAGCTGCCTATCGGGCGCTAGAATCCGCCACATAACACAAGCACTGGGTCACTCCACGGCAAGTACAAATATGACACAGTCATTGTCCATGCTGGTGTGAACGACCTGAGACGTACCTCCCTGGACTACATGAAAAGAGACATAGAGGAGCTCTCTGATTATGTAGCCCAGGCAGGTATGACCCTAACCCTGAGCAGTATCCTTCCTTCACCAAGAATGATGCCACAATATAGAGACAAGATGATCAGCTTTAACAATTGGCTTAATGTCTGGTGTCATTCAAAGGGGATCCAGTGTCTGTCTGCCTGGGATGACATGCTTGACAAGCCACGCTGCTTCAAGGGACGGCTTGCACCTGTCACCCTGGGATTCCGGATATTGGCTAAGGCTCTTGCCACCCCATAGTGCCTTTTTAGGCAAGGCTCAAATTCTAAACCTACCACCCTAGAAACAAAAATGGGAAGAAACCGAGGGTAATGCTGCTCAATGCCAGAAGTCTAAATCTCAAAATGCACGCACTCGAGGCCCTTCTCAGTATGGAGAACATCGATGTCTGTGCTGTAACTGAAACCTGGTTCAAGGCTCCTGAGAGCACCCGGCACTATTAGGTTTTACCTCGTATCATGCGTTCCGGCCCCAAAACCCGGACCACACCACAAAAGGAGAAGGTGTATCCATATTCATAAAGGATACCCACACCTCCAGGTTGGTGGCAACGCAAGCTTCGGAAACCATCCAGGTGCAACTAACCATAGGCAAAACTGCTCTACAAATTGTAGCATGCTACAGGCCACCCTCTCAAACTCAGGAACCCCACACAGCCTTCCTGAAGACATTGGAGGGTATAAATGTATCTCCAAACACCATCATATTGGGTGACTTCAACTACCCGAATATAGACTGGGAACATTACTCAAGCCCTAACTTTCTAGCCCAACGGTTCCTGGAGTTCATAAATTCAAATGCCATGGAACAGCTAGTCACTGTTCCCATGAGAGGAGAAAATATACTAGATCTCATTGTCACAAACATGGGGACAAAATGCTCCACACCGGAGTATATCCCTCATTGGTGAGATCTGATCATAAACTAATCTCACTGGAAATCCACATCCCGCCCCCACCCCAAACAAAAAAGACCATAGTGAAGAACTTCTCTAAAGCAAACTTCACACTACTCAAGACTGGTGTGGTATCCTTCAAGGCCCCTGAGCCAGTGGAAACCACAACCCAAGCTGCGGAAGCCCTTACAAATGCCTTCTATGAACACCTCCAGGACTGCATGGATCAGGCAATCCCAAATAAAACCAAGACTCTTTCCACAAAGGGCAAACGTCCAGTCTGTTGGACCCCAGCCATTAACAAACTTTACAATAAGAGGAGAAAGCTATTACATGATAGAACAAAATCCATAAAAGGGAAGTCAACCCTGATCATTATTAGTAAAAAAATATGAGCACTCATAAAATCAACTAAGGCCAATTTTGAGAGAAAAATTGCCATGGATTCAAAGGACAATCATAAGGCCTTTTTCAGCTATGTTAGGAACCTGGGTGGAAACTCCCAGATATGCTCAGAATTAGTCCAAAATGATACAAAAATCACTGAACCCACAGACATTGCCAACATACTGGCAGACAGGTTCAGTGCAAACTTCACCCCCCTCTCCCCCCCTAAAGGAGAGAACTATCCCAGCCGAGTGTAGCCTCGCGGACATCTCAAATGCGCAGGTGAAAGCTGCTCTCTCTAAAGCTAAAAACACAGCATCAATGGGACCGGATGGTGTCCCCAGCTGTGTGCTACACGAGCTAAATGAGGAATTAAACCCGCACATAAGGCAGCTGTTTAATCTCAGCCTTACCACAGGATACGTGCCCAAGGAGTGGCATACGGCAACTGTTGTCCCACTCCACAAAGGCGGCGCCTCTACGGACCCTGGTAATTACCGCCCCATAAGCTTAACAAGTCTAGTCTGCAAAGCTATGGAGAGGATCATAATGGAGCTCATAAACAAAGATATAGGGGACTTGCAGACATTGGACCCGACCCAGTTTGGCTTTGTCAAGGGAAGATCATGCCTTTTGAACTTGGTCGACTTCTTGAAACAGTCACCAAGGCCATTGATGAGGGAAAGGCAGTCCATACAGCCTACCTTGACCTTGCAAAGGCTTTCGACACAATACCCCACTCGGGTATTGTAGAAAAACTTACCAGCTTAAATGTAAACCCATATGTCACAAGATGGGTTGCAAACTGGCTTAAGGACAGAACCCACAGGGTTAGAGTTGCTGGCGCTGTGTCAGACTCCAAGCCGGTCACAAGTGGTGTCCCACAGGGCTCGGTCCTTGGCCCCTATTGTTTGGCATCTACTTCTCAGAAGTACAGGCCAACATGGGAGGACTTTGGCTGACAAAGTTTGCAGATGACTGCAAACTGGGCGCCATAGTGGAAAGTGCATCGGACACGGATATCCTTCAGAAGGGACTCACAGAAACAGATAGCTGGTGCCAGAGCCATGGCCTGAAGTTAAACGCCAAAAAATGTATGGTCATACCCTTCGGGAAAAACAAGGTAACCCCAAGCTACCATATAGGTGGCAATCCACTAAGCATAGAAGGGGTTATCAGGGACCTGGGGACCCAGGTTGACAGTGGCCTTTCTTTTGACACTCACATTGCTAAAGTGGTTAGAAATACCTTCTACATTGCCCACCTGATCATGAAGGGATTCACATCCAGATCTAGTGAGGTCATTGTTCCCCTGTACTCTTCACTTATCAGACCAATGATCGAGTACAATGCCCCATTCGGGATGTATCTCACCCGACATCTGCAGCAATTGGAGAGACCCCAAAAGTTCCTCACCAAAAGGATAAAGGGACTCCAAAATCTGTCATATGCTGCCAGATTGAAGAAACTCCAGCTCTATTCAGTCGCATACTGTCTGCTCAGAGGTGACATGTGCCTGACATACAAGGCCATGTCCAACCCGGAATTAATGGACATGCTCCACCTCAAAAAATCCAAATCCACCAAAACCACTAGAGCAAGCGACTTAAACCTTAGCACGGATATAAATAGGACGTGCTGGAGGGATAGATTTATCACTCAGACTCCCTATGCTGTGGAATAAAATCCCGATCCATGTGAGGCAGAGCACCTCGCTGACTCTGTTCAAGAGAAATCTAGACCTGTGGATGGGAGATTGTAGGTTTACCCCGGGAATCATCTCTGTGTCACTGCTGGACAGAGGCACAACAAACTAATGGGCACAGTATTTTTTCATATAAGGGGTGGCGTAAGCCACAAAAATTTGGGCTAGGCTTATAAATGCCTTAGGGCAGATAGCCTAGTATAAACCTATGAACCTATAAAAATAATAAGGGAATTATTAGAATATATTGCTGAATTATAAACAAATTACATATGAAGAGATAGCTGCAGTCTGTTATGTAAATGTTAATACATTGTAAACTATCACTGTATGGCCATATCCTAGGCCTAACAGCAAGTATACTACTGAAAACAGAAAGAAATTTCAGTTTACCGAAATGTTTTGTTTGCACTCTTTACAAAGTTATTCACTCAGTAGGTCCCTTATCCTTGAGTAAAGTCTATTGAAATGATCTGTTTACCCTTCCAAGTTAAAATTCTTCACTGGTTATTATTCACTTAGTAGGTCCTACCAAACGCCTAACAACAAACATCCATTGATTAGAGCATTAGAGCAAGTGGTGCCTGTATACTACAATGGTTTCATTCCTCCACCACCTGCTTAACAAAGTGCTACAGGTAATAGGTAAAGTTATGCTTAGGTGGTAATATTTCAGTAACTTCATAACCTTTTATACTTAAAATACATTTATCTATAAATAATAAAGTACAAGAAGCAGCTTCTTATGTTAAATATACTGCATGCTGATTAGTAAACCTTGAATACACAAAATCAATCTATCGTGAAACAACACAAAACCACAAAGGCCAGTAAAAACACAAAAAACTTGTAACAATGTACTCGGAGGTAGAAACAAGTCATATTTTTACTACATTACTCTAGTGCTTCAGCTAAAAACTACCCTTCTAAGTATAAAACAACTACACAAATAGCAGCAGTATATATGTTGTTGTTGTTGTGTCTTTCGGCTTTTCCCGGTTAGGGGTCACCACAGCGGAACTCCGGTCCGCTAATGATTGGCAGTAGATTTTTACGTGCCGAGTTACCAGCCCTGACGCACAACCTTCAATGAAGGTACGCCCATTCACGCATGTCTCCACACAGAAGATGCTCTAGCTGTGAATTGAACAGGACAAAGTCTTACTGTGAGGCGACAATGGTGGCGCAGCAGCACCACCACCGCAGTACTAGCAGCAGTAGTATATATACACTGATCAAATACATAATTCCACAATTAATTAGTTGTACAATTAAACTAATCTACCACTAATTATAAAATTAAATTAAAACTCCCCAATTACATTCAGTGTTCAGACCCAAGGGTAATAAAGCATTATATTTTAAAATAAACATAGATTCTTTATACAGCAATCTATGTTTAGACGCCATTTCAGTAGCATGCTTAAAATAAACCTCTAAGATAGCTGCTGCCAAACACAGAGGGTCAGAGTTATTTTAAAATGTTGTGCAATAGGACATTCAGTCTTACACTTATTTACATCTCTCACATGTTCTTGTAACCTCAATTTAAATTTTCTCCTACTTTCTAGAAAGAAAAAGTTTAAACTGAGGTTACAAGAACATGTGAGAAACGCTCTTCATAAACCATTAGATAACACACCATCCTGCTTTAAAGTTATCATCAAGAATTAGGTGACTTGAATCGATCTACTTCTGTTATAACGAGGATTTCTAGTGCACTCATGAATGTATACTGAGACAAGGCAGTAATAGGTTATGTCAGCCCATCACATTCATTTTCAGTCTCTCTCTTTGTCACTAGAATTACTTTGCTGTACAGCTCTAAGTATACATTGATTATTGTTCACCTCAAAACTTCTGGTGTTACACAATCCTTAGATTGTTGGCTAACAGTACACTTATGTTTGTTTGGTAAAATATAAGAAAAATGAATCTATGAGCAAATGCTAGAATATCTAAACATATATGGCCTTCATAAAGACAAGCAATATGGACTTTACTCCAACTTCAGCACCTAACCACTTTGTATAGCCTAACTGACCAGATTTTCTCAAATCTGGACAAAGGTTTATTCACAAGTGCAATAGTTTCAGATCTCAGCAGGGCATTTTGAAATAGTCACTCTTTCTCCTACAACAACTACATGAAGCAGCTTCTCCCCACAAGTTTTAATCTGTATGAAGGTGACCGAGAGACTGTTATAGATATGCAGTAGGCTAGCTGCCCATGTAGGCCATTTTAAGTCTAGCCAATTTACCTTTTGTGGTTTAATAAACCTGCACATTGTGTTTGAGATTGATTTTACCCAGCCCATGATCATTAATTATATGTTACCCCTAATTAGAATAACTGGAATCATACTCTTAATAATTTGTTGGGACCCATACATGGGATAAAGCATTTTGGAGGTGCCACTGTGCATTGGTAACTCAGGGGTCAGTCCTGGGGTATATCTTCTGTTTCCCATCCATAGATCCTAGTTCTGCTTGAATATTGGCAGGGTTGAATTTTATTTATGTGGATAGAGAGTCTAATACAGAGCAGCAGCATCCTCTGCGAGATACACCTGCCTTTCCAAACCTTTCTGTTGACCTTGCATAAGAGGTTAAGATCCCAAAATCAAGTATTTATGATGGTATTTGACTTGCTGCCATGCAATAAATCCTTCAGTAATGATTTGGAGGATGCTTTGCTTCCCAGATGCTGGTCACGTCTTAGCGGTCTGTAGAATACCAAGTATAGTGACAGGGCTTTGAGTTGGTCTATGTGGGACATGGTGTTTAGGCCTTGTATTCTTTTTGTAAGGTATCCCTAGGGCATTCCAGTTGTTGCATGTGTCTGGACAGATGCATTCCAAAGGGGGCATTATATCCAATGATTTACCTAATGATGGTTGAGTAAAGGGGGGCAATGTCATCCCTAGTGCTTGACACAATCACTTTGTTTATATGCTGTGCAATATAGAAGGACTTCTTGCAACAATGGACACATATTGGTCAAACTTTAGGTCCCTGCCACATAAGTTCCTAAATCTCAAACAACTAGGTCAACTCTTAGGAGTGTATTGTCAATATGGTAGTTCCCAGGGGTAGATGATTTTGACAAAAGATACAGTAATGCATTTTTTGGCCTTTATTTTCAGTCCATGATTTGGACAGCAGTTATTTGGGGATTCAATGGCTGCTCATAGCTTGTACTCATCTGCACACTTAGCCACAACCCTTTGATGGCTTTTACTTCAGAAAAGTGTATGCCAAACAAGAGAGGTCCCAGCACTGAACCCTGGGGAACTCCACTGATGTCTGGTCTCTTTGTGAAGGTAATGTGCCCTATTTTGATTTCCTGTGCCCTATACATGAGTCAATTGGCAATCCAGCAGGTGACATAGTGGTTTATTTCCAGTTTATTTAGCTTTTCTGTGAGTGGAGAATTATGTCAAAAACTTTGGCCATGTTGAAGTATGTGGTGTGTACTGTTTTGCCCTTATCCATTGCTTTTTGGAGACATTTTCAAACAATTCACCAGGATGAGTAAGCATGACCAGCCTTTGATGAATCCAAACTGAGACAGGTCTAATGTTTGGGGTTACTATGCCCTGATTAACTAGTTCCACATTAAGTCTTTCCATGGCTTTGCATAAGAGGCTGGTCAGACTAATGGGTCTGTACTTGCCTTGGTCTGTGGAAAGTTCTCCCTTATTCAGTGGAATGACTGTAGCTGTTCTCCATTTGCTTGGTACAGACCTGTATGGAGGATGAGACTGACTAGTGTTAGAGGTGCTGCTGTGAAGTGTCAAACTCATTTGTCAGTGAACACTGCTTGTACACTAATACCCTGCTGGAGAACGTTCGTTCTCCAATCAGGGTGCTGTACAGTTTGTCCATTCTCTCAAGTGGAATATAATGAACTAACTACTATATAACTGAAGAGTAATTCACAGAAGATACAATAGTGTGCAAAGTTTGATTGAACATGTCAACACAAATGTGTGATAGTGTATCTTTGTTACAGTTTTACCAAGTGCGGCTAGTTTTGATTACATCAGCAACAGGTTTCCAGATTGAAAACATGATGAGGTTGACATTTCTGTGAAAAGAGCAATGGGCTGGCAATTTTTAAACACCATCATTAATATTTCACTGAAAACAGGCTCTATTTTGTTTTGTGTACAACAGATTTTTATAGTTATTTTGTTTCTGTTATTCCATTCAAACTGCAGTGTTTTTGTTGATAGGTATACATACATTAACAAAATGAAAACAAACCATATTAACACTTATCATTTACATTTGTTACACATTGCATACATTTTCTTTATTTCTAACTGTCATTCAGTCCAATACTACATAAATTGTCTGCCTTCCCGTAAACCTCAGTCCTCCTCCTGATCTTTACTTAACATTATTCTGCATGTATTGTTCCTGTGGCTGGCATGTTTTGATAAGTTTAGTGCTAGGAGGAGGCAGAGATATAACATAGACAGGCTTTATAGCTGATAGGTAGAAATGTTATAGCATACAGTTTCAACAGTCACAGCACAGGTGATATTTATCTAACGGAGTGACACTTCCTTTCATTCTTTCTTCTGCAGGAATCTTGCTGGTATGCCTTGTTTTCCTACATGGGATGGCTAGTCTGGTCAGGAGCATCCACAAAGCCAGTTTTCCTGAAGGTGTAATTTGCTTTGATTTTTGTAATGAGTGAGATTCTCTGACTGTTTTAGGCGAGCAGGAGTGGAGTTCCAGAGTTTTGAGATAGAGTAGGAGTATGTTACATTCCCAGATTTATTGTAAGATTTAGAAATAGTAAGACCCTGGTAACAGATGTTAGACTTCTAGCAGGAGGAACTTTACAGGGTATATTGTAGTGTATGGCATTTATAAGGTGCATGTATAAGGATATGGGCAGTGGGAAGGTGTGTAGAACAGGTAGTTAGGAAGCTTAAGCTAATTTAGTTCTTTCAGTGATGAAGACTGATATAGCTACTTTGCGATAAAGTCTGCCCATTGTGTATTTGGGGTGGCATTTTCGTTTGTTTTACTTTGGGCTACAAAGAGGAGAGAAGGTAGCATGCAGGTTGATGCCACGTTTGTATAGCAGTTTCTGTGAGGTAATTTTTAATTCTGTTGAGTAAGACAGGCTTTGTGTGTTTTCTTTATTGTTGAATATAATGATCAAATTTCAGGTTATCAACAATTATTACTTCTAGGAGATTTGTTTGAGGTATTGTCTGATGAGTTTATGTGGAATTTCTTTTTCTCTGTGATATTTTGTTTTGGGGTAAAAAGTATCAGATTTGTGTTCATAGGATATAAGAGTACGTGAGCACTGAAAGCCAGAATTCAGTGGAGTGACGGCATCCTGGATGATTTGCTATAGTTTTTGCAAGGCAGACTCATCAGAGTATTGTACTATGTTAGCAAGTTTAGCATAATGTACTTCATTAATTTTTTAAATAGGATTTGATCTAGAAATAATGCTTATGGAGATTAACAGAGAAATCCTGTAAGTATGAGAACTACTGCTGTATTCTGACTCCCTGTTATCTATGGGATCGGTAGCTGTGTAACTAGGTAGGAGATGGGTGGGAGAGACCAAGAGCAGAGCGTTCAGTGAGTAGTGTTGGATGCGATAAAGTATCAAAGGCATTAGGCTTTAGATAAGTCTATGAAAATAGATGAAACTAGATTACCTTCATTTTTGTATGGTTAATAATACCTTGAAGTTTAGGAGAGCATTTGTGATTAGGTCGAAAGTCGTGTTGAGTTTTAGTGAGTGTTATTCTGGTGAAAAGTGGTGCCTACATATATTTCTCTAGGATTTTAGATAAGGGTGAAAGAATTTCAGTGAGACTGTAACTTGTTAGCGCTATTGATCTGTTTTCCTTGTGTAATGAAATAATAAAAGTTAGATAGAAAATGATCAGGAGTCTTTTTCATAGTTACTAAGATGTGAAGGAATTTGTAGCCATGTAGATTTTGTTTTTTTTTTCTGAAATCAAAAGTTAACAATCGAATTTACATGTTTCACTTTTTATGAAAAGGACACCTGCAGGAGAATATTTTTTCATACCACCTATTTAAAAATTGATCTAACCATTCTGAAAGGCAAAAAAAAATCCTTAGCATTTATTAAGAGTATTTTTAAAAGACCTTTACAACATAATGCTTTTAGAATCATGCCATCTCAGAAATTTTGGGTCTCTTTAATTCATTAATAATAACAGCAACTCAACAGGAAATTCAAAAACTTGCGTTCCTTACTCAACTGAAGTAATTTCCTTCTATTTAATTTTCCAAATTTTCCTTCTGATTGTCAGCTCTATGAAGTTGTAGTCTAGCTTGTCATTCAGGCTACAAAGTGGTTAATAGATTTATGGCTTCAAGGAATGGAAGGAATGCAGTTTTTACATAGCAGCACAAAGTCAAAGGTATTCATAAAGGTTAGTATGACATGTACAGGTTGTGTGCTCATTGCAGTAACCATTTTGAGTTCAGAGACAGACGTAACATGGTGCTGCACCAGGAAGACATGCAGCACCACATAGCTGTGATGCATGCAAATAAGGCAGTCTGAAGGAGAAGCATATGCTAATTATCCATGTGCTCTGTCCCCAAAACTATGCAGTAGTAAGGCATCTATGCATTGAGCGATTCATAAGATAAATCTTGAACCTTCAACTACAGAGAAAACAGAAAATACGTGCTTGATTTATTCTAGCAGCTACATGCATACAAGTATTCTTCAAATAATGACATTAAATTAGGAAAATATAACATGGAAAGATAAGTTGCTTCATTCTAGAAGATATTGCTGTATGAGTGTATATAAACAAAACATTTAAATTCATAGTAAAATATAAAAAATCATGTGCTTTATCTTGCTTAGCATACTGAGAGTTTGCTTACGGAAGAAGACAGTTGTGGGAAAAGAGAAATAAATGGTAGGTATAGAGATTGCGGTAACACACCAGCATACACACAC